>NC_069143.1:9357055-9540673 GCF_943734635.1 Anopheles cruzii
ACTCCTCATCTATATTTACGTCCCTTCGGGCGTTAGAGGCTTGCATATTTGCGATCTGTGCCTCTTTTTCCTGCAGGGTTTTTGCCAGTCTTGCCACTTGATTTTTTATCTCCTCGAGTTCCTGGGGTTGGGACAGGTTCGCTTCCACTTCATCTGGGTGCTCTTCAACACCTTCGAGATAATTGTTAGATCTCAATCCGGGTCTCGACATTTCCCTAAGTTGCGAGGTCTACACTTGTCACAAAATATTGCAAAAGAACTAACTTTTCACAGTACCCTAACTTTCGGATCACTTTTTTTGCTTACGTAAGATATCACCTTTCGGATGGGACTTCTACTTTGCACGACTTACGTGAGATATGAAAATTCTTTCGGGAAGTTCCTTCGGGAAAATTTCACCAGGCTGATGCTGCTCCGCTTGTAAACCGCAAGGAGGGGTTTTCACCGATCAGGCTGGGGATGCGCTCTCTGTGTTAGAGATCTTGTCCTCAGATTCTAACGCCTTAGAGCGATCCTACCGACTGCGCCAGTTTTGTGATAATCTACAAATAGAGAGAACCGACTGGATGGGTTGAGTACCGAAAGTTTATTAATTCTTTTGAACGGTCGGGCGCGGTCGTGGCCCGACGATCGCCGTCGGGCATCGCGCGTTATTTCTGGCTCAGCGTTTTAAACTGGCACACGGTCGTGGCTTGACGATCGGCGTCGGGCATCGCTGGTGGCGCTCGCTGGGCTCGCTGGACTTGCTGACCCCGCCGATCTGGTTGCCAGGCTGGTTGTCGCTGACCGGTGAGCGCAGATCGCTGACGCTGCCGGCCTGGTCGCTGCCTTGCGTGACGCGGAACGTAACTTATATAATACATATATATATCAGGTGTACAATAGAAAACCGCCGTTTTTTCTCATGATTTGAGGCTTTATTGTAAAAAACTCCTTACAAACTCATTCTTCAAAGTAATTGCCATTGTTAGCCACAACTTTTTCCCACATTTTGGGCAGCTTTTTAATTCCTCGTCGGAAAAATTTTTCATCTTTCGACGTGATCCATTCATCGATCCGATTTTTGATGTCCTCGAAAGAACGGAAGCGCTGCTCGGCCAGGTCATGCGTCATCAATCGGAATAAATAGTAGTCTGACGGGGCGATGTCTGGAGAGTAGGGCGGGGGGGTAGTATGTGCCATTTTAATGTTTCCAGGTATGTTTTCACGACTTTGGAAACATGTGGTCGAGCGTTGTCGTGAAGAAGGATAACTTTGTCGTGTCTTTCTGAATATTGACGCCTTTTTTCCTTCAACGCTCGACTCAGCCGCATTAGTTGTGTCCGATACAGGGTTCCTGTAATGGTTTCGCCTGGTTGCAATAGACAACGCCGAGCTGGTCCCACCAAATACAGAGCATCAGCTTCGAGCCATGAATGTTCGGTTTAGCTGTAGATGTTGATGCATGGCCGGGAAGCCCCACGATTTTTTACGCTTTGGGTTATCATAGTGTATCCACTTTTCATCCCCGGTCACGATGCGATGTAAAAAACCTTTTCTTTTTTGCCGTTCAAGGAGTTGCTCGCAAATGCAAAGGCGCCGTTCGATGTCCCTCAGCTTCAACTCGTGCGGCACCCAGTATCCTAGTTTCTGGATCATTCCTAGGGCTTTTAGCCGATGCGATATTGCTTGTTGCGTCACGCCCAATAAGTCTGCAAGTTCCTGTTGCGTTCGACAAGCATCTTCTTCCAGCAAAGTTTTCAATTCGGCATGTTCGAACTTTTTCACCGGTCCGGGACGCTCCTTGTCTTGCACGTCATAATCGCCGTTTTTGAACTTGCAAAACCACTCCCGACACGTTCTTTCACTAATGCAGGCTTCACCATAAACTTCTACTATCATTCGATGCGCTTCAGCTGCATTTTTTTTAGTATGAAACGCAAAAAGCAACACTTCCCGCAAATGGCTCTTTTTCGGCTCAAATTGCGCCATGTTCGCACATGAATAACACAAAGCAGAGTGAAAATAAACAATCGAGATTTTGTGGAGTTGTTGACAGATGCCTCAACTGTCATTGCCAGGGTTTTGCATATTTTTATCGTTTAATTTGCAGCTGCTAGCACCGCCTATGGGAAAACGGCGGTTTTCTATTGTACGCCTGATATAATATAACTATAACTGATGCAAATTGCTCCATGTAGAGATGAGTGTAAAGCTCCGTATGCCGGGTGAGAATATGACGTACCCAGTGGTACTCGGTGTTTAATCCCAATTTACACAGGTCACACTCGAGCATTGTGACCACACGCCTCTTTTCGATTTTTTTCCTGCATATTATGTTCGTGTCGTTGCCATGCACCTGAACCACGTGCTGAATCCAAACGTCCGCTGCTGGAAACCGAAAACTGCAAAGTTTACCTGTCCAGGACGTGTTGGTGTGTGCCGCTTCCGAGAATAAAATATTGTTTTCCTCTTGCCGGGATATATCGCGATGTGCATCGATTCTGAGCGGCTCTCCTTCAGCGATACTTTCGGGGGTTTCGTAACCGATTATTGGCCTCATTTGGCTGTGTCATCAAGTTGACGTCTACGTCAACAATACAACGTTTTGTAGAGATGAGTGTAAAGCTCCGTGTGCCGGGTGAGAATATGACGTACCCAGTCGTACTCGGTGTTTAATCCCAATTTACACAGGTCACACTCGAGCATTGTGACCACACGCCTCTTTTCGATTTTTTTCCTGCATATTATGTTCGTGTCGTTGCCATGCACCTGAACCACGTGCTGAATCCAAACGTCCGCTGCTGGAAACCGAAAACTGCAAAGTTTACCTGTCCAGGACGTGTTGGTGTGTGCCGCTTCCGAGAATAAAATATTGTTTTCCTCCAGCCGGGATATATCGCGATGTGCATCGATTCTGAGCGGCTCACCTTCAGCGATACTTTCGGGGGTTTTTTTCGAAGTTTTGCAACCTGATGGATGGAATGGGTTCTTTTCGGGTGGAGCAAGCTCCTAGGCGGCGCATCCGCCTCCGCTTCTCGAGCTGGAGGATGCTGCTGGAACAGGAGCACACTCCAGTGGATTGAAGGACTCTTAGGTGCGCTAGCTATTTTTGGCACCTGCTGGATAGAATTCTGGATTGCGCGGGCTGGGCTCTGCATCACATTATTCCTTTTCAGCTTGAGACTATATCTGGAACAGATGTATTCTCAAGTGGATCGCAGGTCTCTTAGACGCGCTAGATCTTACTGGCTCTGATTCGCTATCTTACTGTATCGTGCGCGGCGTTAAAATTTTTGTTTTTCTACGTAAAGCCTCTGCTACCTAATTATGTTCTACCTATGTTTGCTTCTACTACTAAAGCCTGTCCTACCTAGAACCGGTAACAATTGAATTGGCTCTATCTCGGAATTGGTTTGTCTTAGAAAACATGTTAAGGTGTCAAAATGAAGGTATTTAATTTTACGTTTACAGAAAAATTTCATAAATTTATTTTGTTGGTCGTCGGATGAAATCGCGAATTTTCTGTGGAACGCGCTCCATTATTTTCTGCACAATCTTCTGGTCCACCTCAGCGGCTAATTTGTTCCAATTTATTGCCATCTCTGCGGCATCCTACATCACCTTTCCAGTCTTTTCAACTTCCATTTGATTATTGCCCAATAATTTTCGATTGGGCGGAGTTCAGCGCAATTTGGTGGATTGATATCCTTTGCGATGAAATCCACCTTATTGTCACGGTACCACTGAACTACCTACCTGGTGTAGTGGCAGCTTGCCAAGTCAGGCCAAAACTTAACCGGATCTTTGTGTGACTTAATAAAAGATTTAATTCTTTATATATAATACATATATATATAATATAACTATAACTGATGCAAATTGCTCCATGTAGAGATGAGTGTACAGCTCCGTATGCCGGGTGAGAATATGACGTACCCAGTGGTACTCGGTGTTTAATCCCAATTTACACAGGTCACACTCGAGCATTGTGACCACACGCCTCTTTTCGATTTTTTTCCTGCATATTATGTTCGTGTCGTTGCCATGCACCTGAACCACGTGCTGAATCCAAACGTCCGCTGCTGGAAACCGAAAACTGCAAAGTTTACCTGTCCAGGACGTGTTGGTGTGTGCCGCTTCCGAGAATAAAATATTGTTTTCCTCCAGCCGGGATATATCGCGATGTGCATCGATTCTGAGCGGCTCTCCTTCAGCGATACTTTCGGGGGTTTTGTAACCGATTATTGGCCTCATTTGGCTGTGTCATCAAGTTGACGTCTACGTCAACAATACAACGTTTTGTAGAGATGAGGGTAAATCTCCGTGTGCCGTGTGAGAATGTGACGTACCCAGTCGTACTCGGTGTTTAATCCCAATTTGCACAGGTCACACTCGAGCATTGTGACCACACGCCTCTTTTCGATTTGTTTCCTGCATAGTATGTTCGTGTCGTTGCCATGCACCTGAACCACGTGCTGAATCCAAGCGTCCGCTGCTGGAAACCGAAAACTGCAAAGTTTACCTGTCCAGGACGTGTTGGTGTGTGCCGCTTCCGAGAATAAAATATTGTTTTCCTCCAGCCGGGATATATCGCGATGTGCATCGATTCTGAGCGGCTCACCTTCAGCGATACTTTCGGGGGTTTTTTTTCGAAGTTTTGCAACCTGATGGATGGAATGGGTTCTTTTCGGGTGGAGCAAGCTCCTAGGCGGCGCATCCGCCTCCGCTTCTCGAGCTGGAGGATGCTGCTGGAACAGGAGCACACTCCAGTGGATTGAAGGACTCTTAGGTGCGCTAGCTATTTTTGGCACCTGCTGGATAGAATTCTGGATTGCGCGGGCTGGGCTCTGCATCACATTATTCCTTTTCAGCTTGAGACTATATCTGGAACAGATGTATTCTCAAGTGGATCGCAGGTCTCTTAGGCGCGCTAGATCTTACTGGCTCTGATTCGCTATCTTACTGTATCGTGCGTGGCGTTAAAATTTTGTTTTCTACGTAAAGCCTCTGCTACCTAATTATGTTCTACCTATGTTTGCTTCTACTACTAAAGCCTGTCCTACCTAGAACCGGTAACAATTGAATTGGCTCTATCTCGGAGTTGGTTTGTCTTAGAAAACATGTCAAGGTGTCAAAATGAAGGTATTTTATTTACGTTAAGAGAAAAATTTCATAAATTTATTTTGTTGGTCGTCGGATGAAATCGCGAACTTTTCTGTGGAACGCGCTCCATTATTTTCTGCACAATCTTCTGGTCCACCTCAGCGGCTAATTTGTTCCAATTTATTGCCATCTCTGCAGCATCCTACATCACCTTTCCAGTCTTTTCAACTTCCATTTGATTATTGCCCAATAATTTTCGATTGGGCGGAGTTCAGCGCAATTTGGTGGATTGATATCCTTTGCGATGAAATCCACCTTATTGTCACGGTACCACTGAACTACCTACCTGGTGTAGTGGCAGCTTGCCAAGTCAGGCCAAAACTTAACCGGATCTTTGTGTGACTTAATAAATGATATAATTCTTTATATATAATACATATATATATAATATAACTATAACTGATGCAAATTGCTCCATGTAGAGATGAGGGTAAATCTCCGTGTGCCGTGTGAGAATGTGACGTACCCAGTCGTACTCGGTGTTTAATCCCAATTTGCACAGGTCACACTCGAGCATTGTGACCACACGCCTCTTTTCGATTTGTTTCCTGCATAGTATGTTCGTGTCGTTGCCATGCACCTGAACCACGTGCTGAAATCCAAGCGTCCGCTGCTGGAAACCGAAAACTGCAAAGTTTACCTGTCCAGGACGTGTTGGTGTGTGCCGCTTCCGAGAATAAAATATTGTTTTCCTCCAGCCGGGATATATCGCGATGTGCATCGATTCTGAGCGGCTCACCTTCAGCGATACTTTCGGGGGTTTTTTCGAAGTTTTGCAACCTGATGGATGGAATGGGTTCTTTTCGGGTGGAGCAAGCTCCTAGGCGGCGCATCCGCCTCCGCTTCTCGAGCTGGAGGATGCTGCTGGAACAGGAGCACACTCCAGTGGATTGAAGGACTCTTAGGTGCGCTAGCTATTTTTGGCACCTGCTGGATAGAATTCTGGATTGCGCGGGCTGGGCTCTGCATCACATTATTCCTTTTCAGCTTGAGACTATATCTGGAACAGATGTATTCTCAAGTGGATCGCAGGTCTCTTAGGCGCGCTAGATCTTACTGGCTCTGATTCGCTATCTTACTGTATCGTGCGCGGCGTTAAAATTTTTGTTTTTCTACGTAAAGCCTCTGCTACCTAATTATGTTCTACCTATGTTTGCTTCTACTACTAAAGCCTGTCCTACCTAGAACCGGTAACAATTGAATTGGCTCTATCTCGGAGTTGGTTTGTCTTAGCAAACATGTCAAGGTGTCAAAATGAAGGTATTTTATTTTACGTTAAGAGAAAAATTTCATAAATTTATTTTGTTGGTCGTCGGATGAAATCGCGAACTTTCTCTGTGGAACGCGCTCCATTATTTTCTGCACAATCTTCTGGTCCACCTCAGCGGCTAATTTGTTCCAATTTATTGCCATCTCTGCAGCATCCTACATCACCTTTCCAGTCTTTTCAACTTCCATTTGATTATTGCCCAATAATTTTCGATTGGGCGGAGTTCAGCGCAATTTGGTGGATTGATATCCTTTGCGATGAAATCCACCTTATTGTCACGGTACCACTGAACTACCTACCTGGTGTAGTGGCAGCTTGCCAAGTCAGGCCAAAACTTAACCGGATCTTTGTGTGACTTAATAA
The DNA here is from genome assembly GCF_943734635.1 of Anopheles cruzii. Classification (NCBI taxonomy): domain Eukaryota; kingdom Metazoa; phylum Arthropoda; class Insecta; order Diptera; family Culicidae; genus Anopheles; species Anopheles cruzii. The sequence continues at coordinate 9,363,834 of NC_069143.1, forward strand.
ATGATATAATTCTTTATATATAATACATATATATATAATATAACTATAACTGATGCAAATTGCTCCATGTAGAGATGAGGGTAAATCTCCGTGTGCCGGTGAGAATGTGACGTACCCAGTGGTACTCGGTGTTTAATCCCAATTTACACAGGTCACACTCGAGCATTGTGACCACACGCCTCTTTTCGATTTTTTTCCTGCATATTATGTTCGTGTCGTTGCCATGCACCTGAACCACGTGCTGAATCCAAACGTCCGCTGCTGGAAACCGAAAACTGCAAAGTTTACCTGTCCAGGACGTGTTGGTGTGTGCCGCTTCCGAGAATAAAATATTGTTTTCCTCCAGCCGGGATATATCGCGATGTGCATCGATTCTGAGCGGCTCTCCTTCAGCGATACTTTCGGGGGTTTCGTAACCGATTATTGGCCTCATTTGGCTGTGTCATCAAGTTGACGTCTACGTCAACAATACAACGTTTTGTAGAGATGAGTGTAAAGCTCCGTGTGCCGGGTGAGAATATGACGTACCCAGTCGTACTCGGTGTTTAATCCCAATTTACACAGGTCACACTCGAGCATTGTGACCACACGCCTCTTTTCGATTTTTTTCCTGCATATTATGTTCGTGTCGTTGCCATGCACCTGAACCACGTGCTGAATCCAAACGTCCGCTGCTGGAAACCGAAAACTGCAAAGTTTACATGTCCAGGACGTGTTGGTGTGTGCCGCTTCCGAGAATAAAATATTGTTTTCCTCCAGCCGGGATATATCGCGATGTGCATCGATTCTGAGCGGCTCACCTTCAGCGATACTTTCGGGGGTTTTTTTTCGAAGTTTTGCAACCTGATGGATGGAATGGGTTCTTTTCGGGTGGAGCAAGCTCCTAGGCGGCGCATCCGCCTCCGCTTCTCGAGCTGGAGGATGCTGCTGGAACAGGAGCACACTCCAGTGGATTGAAGGACTCTTAGGTGCGCTAGCTATTTTTGGCACCTGCTGGATAGAATTCTGGATTGCGCGGGCTGGGCTCTGCATCACATTATTCCTTTTCAGCTTGAGACTATATCTGGAACAGATGTATTCTCAAGTGGATCGCAGGTCTCTTAGACGCGCTAGATCTTACTGGCTCTGATTCGCTATCTTACTGTATCGTGCGCGGCGTTAAAATTTTTGTTTTTCTACGTAAAGCCTCTGCTACCTAATTATGTTCTACCTATGTTTGCTTCTACTACTAAAGCCTGTCCTACCTAGAACCGGTAACAATTGAATTGGCTCTATCTCGGAATTGGTTTGTCTTAGAAAACATGTTAAGGTGTCAAAATGAAGGTATTTTATTTTACGTTAAGAGAAAAATTTCATAAATTTATTTTGTTGGTCGTCGGATGAAATCGCGAACTTTCTGTGGAACGCGCTCCATTATTTTCTGCACAATCTTCTGGTCCACCTCAGCGGCTAATTTGTTCCAATTTATTGCCATCTCTGCAGCATCCTACATCACCTTTCCAGTCTTTTCAACTTCCATTTGATTATTGCCCAATAATTTTCGATTGGGCGGAGTTCAGCGCAATTTGGTGGATTGATATCCTTTGCGATGAAATCCACCTTATTGTCACGGTACCACTGAACTACCTACCTGGTGTAGTGGCAGCTTGCCAAGTCAGGCCAAAACTTAACCGGATCTTTGTGTGACTTAATAAATGATTTAATTCTTTATATATAATACATATATATATAATATAACTATAACTGATGCAAATTGCTCCATGTAGAGATGAGGGTAAATCTCCGTGTGCCGGGTGAGAATGTGACGTACCCAGTCGTACTCGGTGTTTAATCCCAATTTACACAGGTCACACTCGAGCATTGTGACCACACGCCTCTTTTCGATTTTTTTCCTGCATAGTATGTTCGTGTCGTTGCCATGCACCTGAACCACGTGCTGAATCCAAACGTCCGCTGCTGGAAACCGAAAACTGCAAAGTTTACCTGTCCAGGACGTGTTGGTGTGTGCCGCTTCCGAGAATAAAATATTGTTTTCCTCCAGCCGGGATATATCGCGATGTGCATCGATTCTGAGCGGCTCACCTTCAGCGATACTTTCGGGGTTTTTTTCGAAGTTTTGCAACCTGATGGATGGAATGGGTTCTTTTCGGGTGGAGCAGGCTCCTAGGCGGCGCATCCGCCTCCGCTTCTCGAGCTGGAGGATGCTGCTGGAACAGGAGCACACTCCAGTGGATTGTAGGACTCTTAGGTGCGCTAGCTATTTTTGGCACCTGCTGGATAGAATTCTGGATTGCGCGGGCTGGGCTCTGCATCACATTATTCCTTTTCAGCTTGAGACTATATCTGGAACAGATGTATTCTCAAGTGGATCGCAGGTCTCTTAGGCGCGCTAGATCTTACTGGCTCTGATTCGCTATCTTACTGTATCGTGCGCGCGTTAAAATTTTTTTTTCTACGTAAAGCCTCTGCTACCTAATTATGTTCTACCTATGTTTGCTTCTACTATTAAAGCCTGTCCTACCTAGAACCGGTAACAATTGAATTGGCTCTATCTCGGAGTTGGTTTGTCTTAGAAAACATGTCAAGGTGTCAAAATGAAGGTATTTTATTTTACGTTAAGAGAAAAATTTCATAAATTTATTTTGTTGGTCGTCGGATGAAATCGCGAACTTTCTGTGGAACGCGCTCCATTATTTTCTGCACAATCTTCTGGTCCACCTCAGCGGCTAATTTGTTCCAATTTATTGCCATCTCTGCAGCATCCTACATCACCTTTCCAGTCTTTTCAACTTCCATTTGATTATTGCCCAATAATTTTCGATTGGGCGGAGTTCAGCGCAATTTGGTGGATTGATATCCTTTGCGATGAAATCCACCTTATTGTCACGGTACCACTGAACTACCTACCTGGTGTAGTGGCAGCTTGCCAAATCAGGCCAAAACCTCACCGGATCTTTGTGTGACTTAATAAATGATTTAATTCTATATATATAATACATATATAAATACTATAACTATAACTGATGCAAATTGCTCCATGTGGAGATGCGGGTAAATCTCCGTGTGCCTGGTGAGAATGTGACGTACCCAGTCGTACTCGGTGTTTAATCCCAATTTACACAGGTCACACTCGAGCATTGTGACCACACGCCTCTTTTCAATTTTTGTCCTGCATAGTATGTTCGTGTCGTTGCCATGCACCTGAACCACGTGCTGAATCCAAACGTCCGCTGCTGGAAACCGAAAACTGCAAAGTTTACCTGTCCAGGACGTGTTGGTGTGTGCCGCTTCCGAGAATAAAATATTGTTTTCCTTCAGCCGGGATATATCGCGATGTGCATCGATTCTGAGCGGCTCACCTTCAGCGATACTTTCGGGGTTTTTTTTCGAAGTTTTGCAACCTGATGGATGGAATGGGTTCTTTTCGGGTGGAGCAGGCTCCTAGGCGGCGCATCCGCCTCCGCTTCTCGAGCTGGAGGATGCTGCTGGAATAGGAGCACACTCCAGTGGATTGTAGGACTCTTAGGTGCGCTAGCTATTTTTGGCTCCTGCTGGATAGAATTCTGGATTGCGCGGGCTGGGCTCTGCATCACATTATTCCTTTTCAGCTTGAGACTATATCTGGAACAGATGTATTCTCAAGTGGATCGCAGGTCTCTTAGGCGCGCTAGATCTTACTGGCTCTGATTCGCTATCTTACTGTATCGTGCGCGGCGTTAAAATTTTTGTTTTTCTACGTAAAGCCTCTGCTACCTAATTATGTTCTACCTATGTTTGCTTCTACTACTAAAGCCTGTCCTACCTAGAACCGGTAACAATTGAATTGGCTCTATCTCGGAGTTGGTTTGTCTTAGAAAACATGTGAAGGTGTCAAAATGAAGGTATTTTATTTTACGTTAAGAGAAAAATTTCATAAATTTATTTTGTTGGTCGTCGGATGAAATCGCGAACTTTCTGTGGAACGCGCTCCATTATTTTCTGCACAATCTTCTGGTCCACCTCAGCGGCTAATTTGTTCCAATTTATTGCCATCTCTGCAGCATCCTACATCAACTTTCAAGTCTTTTCAACTTCCATTTGATTATTGCCCAATAATTTTTTTAAAGCAGACCACGTGGGGTTCTCAACGTGAGTGTGCAGAATTATTTTTCTTCTTTCGAGTTCTATTGAGCATAACTTTCTATAAACTACGCGTAGCAAGATGAAATTTTCAGCACTGAAAGTCGAATGTTTACTGAAGACATAACTGTCAAAACTTTTGAAATCTGACCACCAGGGGCACTGCTAGGATACATACAACTTTTCCCGATCCTACGTGGGACTTTGATTCTTGTCTGCATGCTTTGTATCTCCCGCGTTGTTTTCAGAAACCGCTTCGCGAGTCACATGCAGGGGAGCTGTTCCAGTAATATCGGGAGCACTTTCACCATCTTTACGAGCGCTGTCAGTTGAATCACTTGGAACGATACTTGTTTCCTGTTCTTCGCCTTGACTGTCGCTTATTATCAACGATAGTAGTTTATCATTTTCCTGAAGCTCAGAGGATTGAGCTCCATTTCCCTGAGCGGGCCACTGGTTATAGATTTTTTCTCTGCATCTACAACTGATGAAGCACGGATGTAGCAAGAGGGTTCTAGGTGGGGAGAAATAATGTCTTCCCACCGGCCGCTCTGCTGACCTCTCGTATAGTAGTAGGTCTACTAGTAAGTAACTTCATTCCTGATACAGTCTTACATCGACTGAACGAAGGTCTGCGCCTCTAATAAATTGTTTCAAAGGCAAATAAGGTAATTATCGGGTTAATTATTATAGCCGCCAGATGCGTCCACCGCTGCTCGACTCAAGGCGTCTACATGTTTCGTTCTATCTCCGTTCTGATGCTCGCATTCTGTGGCTCGAATTCTGTGTGCTCGAATTCCTCTCAACTCTGAAAGCCCCACTGACAATTCGCACATTCAATGTGGCTCATGGCTCTTCCAGCGCGGTACATTTACTGGCTTTCTCTCTCTCTATCTCTTTTTATCTCTCTCTCTCCCTCTCTCTGCTTTTCTCTCCCTCTTTCTCCTTCTCTCTCTCTCTCTTTTCTCTGTTTTTCTCTTTCGCGTTTTCTTACTATGACCGGGCTGTTTCGCTCTCCGATTTTCCCAACGTCAACTGTCCTCATGCTTTCTCTTTCTAACTGAACGGCAATGTTCACCGGCTCTTGCTCTCTCTCTCTCGCGCACTATAACCGCTCGCTGGTTGTCTCTCTGGCATGTTCTCTTGCTAGGACTACTCGCTCACTGGCGCTCTACGAAATCGAGCGGACAAATTATATGCAAAGTCGCCACAAACAGACAGTCATTTATATGTATTAAGTCTATTAAGGATTATGTAAGGAATGTTGACTGTGGAGCGACAGATTATCGGTAATTGCGATTTCACCCAAATGTTGTCACGAAGGTATTAGGTGGATGCACGATGGAGAGAGTTACACACAGGGCTCTAGTATGTTTTGTAATTGATATGATACTAGAAAAAATAAATAACAAACGCAAGTATGGTACTGCGAGACGACCAGCAGCGGCGGCTGGGATGACCATCAAGTGCTGTCATGCGAAGTATGCGTTGTTCTGCGTTTGAGTGTTGAAAGGGAGTACCAATGTGGAGTACCAATTGGCATACACAGTAAGCCATTTAAACAGCGAGCTTTATTTTGTTTAAATTTATTCTATCAACAACATTAAATCCAATGCAGCCACATCTATTAGTCAGTAACAACGTTTTTTGATAGGTACGTTCTTGCAAATGCACCCCGTTTTCGTGCAATGACACGTCGGATCGGACATCGGATGACAGAGTACAAAGTTATGCGCGTTAGTAGCGTTAGTATACCACACTAAGACTCTTGCTCTACTCATACAACCATCACCATAAACTTGTAACAAATTGCAGATCCTTCGTACATCTTCAATATTGGCTCTTTGTTCTTTTGTTTACCTTTTCAATACACTTTATTACGTTCTACTGACACATGAATGCGCATAATGTTTTATTCTGTCATGCGCTTTCCTTGAAACCAGATGGGAAGAACGTACCTTACGAACTATGCTACTAACTAATAGATATGGCTGCGTTTTATAAATTGTAAAAATAAAATCTCTCTATGTAAATGGCATACTGTGTGTGTGTGTATAATACGGCGTTATCATAGAACGTCATATTTATTGACTATATTAGTACTACCACCACTTATGCACGATAGTATAGCTACAACAAAAGTATAATAAATTGGAACTGATTAATATTACACGAAACCTAATAATCTAGTAGCGGTGTTACGCTCCAGAACATGGCAAAGTAGGCCAGGTTAGCATAGGGAGGGTTGGTTAGTGCCTTGGGGTCAAGCGAGACCGCGTGCAAAGGAAAAAGACAGGGCGTTCGGAGCTCTGCTTCAAATGCATAAACCAGCAAACTAAATAGGAGCAATAAAGTAAACTTTTAACAGCAACCCCATCATGCGTAGCCGTATGACCATCACCGGATTCTGGTAACCGAGCAGTACTATGCTGGGCTAGGTTTTCCATAGTCGACATGATGTCCCGGTATAGCGGTAAGTGATGTAGGTAAGCAAATTTGGGGCATACGGAAATAGTACATGGGCTGAAAAGTCCCGGGCCTAACCCAAATGCTGTCCACACCCCACCGTTACAGAAAGCAACAGAGACTAGCATTTTGTCTGGTGCAGGCCAAGACCGGTCAGCGGTTGTAGCCGGATCAGTAGAAGAATGCTATCCCAAAAGTGGCCTTGAAGTCGATGAAGAGTGTAAGGTAAGTGCTCTTACGAAACGCAATCATTTTTTCAACGAGCTGCCGAGTGGTGAAAAACTGAGTCTGTGGTACTTGGAGCCACGGATTAGCACAGACTAGCGTCACTACGTCGTCGGTACGTCGGTCGAATAGGGCATGGGTACTCCTGAGAGTATCTCCATTCCGAGAGTTGGAGATGGAGATCGTCCAACGCCTACAAGCCAGCTTGGGTGCGGTCCAACAGGTTCGGATAAGCCAACCGCTTGGGTATTACGACTTTGAACTAATTCATGCGGTTCATGCGGATACATTTGTGGCTTAACTATCACAACAAAACATATGACTAGTTGAATTAAACTATTGTTCGTCGTTAGCTACTACTTTCTCGCATCTTTCAGGTAATTTCCGGATTCCGTGTCGATTCCATTTCAAGTGTTTGGAAACTGCCGTGTGGTCAAGTCCTAACATTTCTGTAAGCTCGTTCTACGTCTGACATACGTCATCCTGATCGCGCAATGCTGCCAATTCTTCAAACTTTTGTGGCTTTCCAGGTCGCTCTTGGTCGTGCTAACCAAACATCCGATGACGATCGCCATAAACATCCGATGTCGAGACGATGACTTCCGGAAGGCACTTTTCTTCATATTGAACTGATGAAGAAGTAGTACCAGGCAAAAGCGCTTTACCAGTAACAAAACTTGACCTTTTCAGATGGTGGAACAAAAGGTAAAAATGCTGTTGTTTACACTTACAACACCCTAGTAACACCCTATACACCCCAACAAAACACCCTGTACTGCGTTAGATGCGTAATGACAGTAACCGTCAAACACAAAACCGTGAAAACTAGTGAATAATGACATCTGCATGAACTAATTCAAAGTCGTAATAGTTTAATTACTAAACTCCTCATTACGAAGTGCATGGCGGTGCAAGCTGACACTGACAGTTGTGTGTTGGTGGTCTGCGGATTCGGACAGCGGTTCCAGTACGGCAGTGTTTGCGCGCCGCCAGCACGATGTGGTGCCCATACATCGTCCAGGGCGGATGCTATATCCGCCCGGTGGCGCTGCATAACCGAAAACGGAGCAAAAAATACTAAACATCAAAGAAAAAAGCCACAAAAAATATTTTTTGAAACGTGGCCAAAGACAGCACACAAACACAGCAGAACCGGTGGCAGATGCCATATGCGGCCGCTCAGCGACCGGGGTTGCGGCGCTGTCGGTGTCGGTGTAGTTTCGTTCGGTCGGTCCACTGATCTGCCTGGTACCCGGGTTTTGAGCTGAGACGTGTGAGCGCGCGCGGCTTAGTACATCCCGGACGGTCAACGCAAACGGTCGTGTCGGTCGGGAATTTGGCTTCGCTTCGTCCCCCGAGTATCCCGGGGCGGTCGTACGGGGTGGTGAGCCCGGTCTGACACTTCCACTAGTCCGATCGGGATAGTAGGTCACAGTGTCTATTTTTGTGTGTGTGTGAACCCGCCCGGATAGGGCTGACGATATGGAGAAGGACGAGAGTGACGATGGCGGTAGCAGGGTAGCAGGAGGCGAACCACCAGCCACCAGCAACAGTAGCAGTCCCGAGGGCATTGCCACGTTCAAGCGAGAGCTGCTGGAGTTCCTAGCGGAGCCACCGGAAGCGGAAGAGTCGGTCACCGTGGCACCGTGGGATATCCGGCTGTTCGAGGGGTACGGGCGCGGCCTGGTGGCGACGCGGGACATCGCCGTCCACGAGCTGGTGTTCGTGGACCGCCCGATGCTGCTCGGACCCCGGGTCAACAACTACGACGTGATCTTCTGCGCCAGCTGCTGCCGCATCCTGAAGCGGCTCCAGCTGTGCAGTGGCGGCTGCCGGCTACCGATCTGCGGCCGGTGTGACTTCGCGGCGCCCGCGTCACCGCACGCCACCGAGTGCCGGCTGATCCAGAGCTGGCAGCCGAAGGATGCGGGTCGGTACGCGAAAAACATCCTGTACGCGCTGACCTCGATCCGGGGCTTCCTGCTGTCCGAGCGCGACCGCCGGATAGTGCTGCAGATGGAGGGCCACGCGCCGCGCAAGGAGATGCTGACCGAGATCGAGGGCCTGCTGAAGGACGGCTACTTCGGGAACCTGCCGGCCGACGGGCCGGACGTTCGCTACTTGCGCCAGGTGGTCAACGTGCTCAACACGAACGCGTTCGAGACGAGCCGGGTCGTGACGGGCGACGACGGCGACGTCGGCGATGACGGCAGCAACGGCGCCGCGGAACACGAGATCGTCCTGCGCGGTCTTTACGTACTCGGAGCCATGATGAACCACTGCTGTCAGCCGAATGTGCGCTACGTCTTCGATCGCCAGCTCCGGATGCGGGTGTACGCGTCCCGCCCGATCCGGCGGGGCGAGCAGATCCTCAACAACTACTCCAAGCTGCTGTGGGGCACCCAGCACCGTATCATCCATCTGTGCTTCTCCAAGAACTTTGTCTGCGGCTGCCAACGCTGCAAAGATCCAACGGTAAGACCGCGCGCGCAGTTCAACACAACGTTACAGAGCGCAACACAGAGAGTAACACAAGGCCTCTACAGGGCCAACATCCATTTCGTAGTTTCAAAAGGAAGCAATCTGCACGTGAAAAATGAAGTTTTTAATGTAATGAGAAAGTTCAACGGTATCGTAGTGAGCAATTGACATCACTGACAAACGACCATCAATTATACGCCCATCAAAGTTGGCTCTTGCAGTAGATCCCAAACATTGCAGAATGACTGGAAAAATGAGTGTTTTCACATCCTCACTTCTGTAGTAAGTTTTAATAACTTTCGAACACGTTGTTCTGTTGGTAGGCGATTCATTTTCTAAACTGGCAGACCAGAACTTTGACTCTTGGGTTGATAGACTTGTTCGAAAAGAGCAAAATGCCCATCCCTCTGATTTTGAAACTACAAAATGGATGACCCTGTAGGTGGCGGCTATGAAGAAAAATTTCTTATCAGAGACTTGAGGGCCCACAGAAGGGAAGATTTGATATACTGACTGACAGCCATCGCCGCCATGCACTTGTTGCTGAGTTTTTCTATGAGATCTTAATGAACAAATTGGACCCAGGACGACTAGGCAGGTGCTCGGACTTGGTGTACGGCATCAGCAACCGTGGTATGTTGTCCACGAGACACGAGAGATAATGGAGTAAGTAAAAGGAGACACGCAAAACGGTGTGCGTGCGTACGGCCCAGCAGTTATTTTTATGCGACCCAAGAACACCGGACAGCCGCCGGTGACAGCGACGCAGCGCAGCCTGTCTCTGACGGCGGGTTAGGGATTGGGGTGGGTATGGTGAAATCGACTACCTAGCGATATTTTTGGACGGACGCTCGGACGCCCAAGATAGGTCATCGGTCTCGTGTTAGGCGTGCGGACCTCCGACATTATGCGTGAGCCCCCCGCGATTATGCGCTTCTGGCTGGCTGGCTGGTGGCGGCGACGGCGGCTCTGGCGAGTGCAAGTCTTGCCCGGTCGTTAACACGGTGTCGCATATTCGCACTTGCTACATGTCACCCGCCTACATCGAGGTTCTCGAGTTGCAGTGTTGATGATCTGACTGAGCAACGCAGCACGTATGGGCTATTGAAATACGAACTGCACAAGGTTCATTTTTTTGTAGAGGTACCCAGTCGACGTTGGATTCAACCTATAGCGTACTGATTTCTTCACTTTTTGACAATATATCATAAATAAGTCAATAAGTCAAGAAATATGCCTACGCCTGTCAGTGGATCCTGGCTTGGGATCAGCAGCCGAACACGGTCGAGAACATGTTTGAGAGTTGCTATGTCATGATGAAACGTTTGCCGCTATGGTGGAATGATGTAACGTTGGCAAAGGTTCCGAACAACATCCGATGGTCTCGGGTAGTCTCAATCTTAGTGGACTGATCACTGGGTCGTATTTATATGTCCGAGTAGCTGCCAGTGATTAATCAATACATGATACAACGGTGTTTTTAAATGCCAAATGAGCAAAAAGAAAAAAAAAACAAATCCTGTCCTTACTGATCTGGCCCAATGTAACGCGCTCCTGTCATCGCTGTCATGATGTCGTTAATATTTCACAACCGGTACCGAACCGCTACCAAAAAGGCGCCCCACACCGGACCATTGGCTATGGATGGCGGGCGGCCGGACTAGGACGGACCAGGGGGGTTCAATTTTATTTTAAAACTAGCTGTACCCGGTGCGTTGCTTCGCTTCTTGCAGGGTTTTTTGTGTTTTTTCTTTCAATTTCAATTGCTTCAGGCTCCCTTTACTATTGAAAGAATTCGTTGTTTGGATCTCATTTGGAGAGATCTGGCGAAAGTTCAAGGTCATATAATCCTTTTGACCTCCTGGGTACTTCCTTTTGGCTTCATGGAACAGGAAAGTTTATTAGGAAACATTTTTGACAGTCACTTGATTTGTGGTGTCGTCAATAGATTACATAAGTTTGTTGGCAACATGACAGAAAGTCGGAATTGTTGACAAATCGGTTTTGGCATCGAACTATTCCCGGTTTTGGCATCGAACTGAGAGGACATAGAATGCCCTATTAGAAATAGAAGCAAGAGCAGCAACAGCGGAGCCTTTGCAAGAGCATGCATGTCCATAATGTCAGGTCTTTTGGGCTAGACCGGCTCACTAAAAGTTAGCCATGATCGATCCGAAGTTTTGAGCCTTCTGGGTAGATTCCCAGAAAAGATCTGTCAAAGTCAAAAGAGTGATAAGAATTGGCCTACTTTTATATTGACCATCTTTTATTGGACTGGCAACGTTAATGGCTTCGTACCACAAAGTCTTCTCAGCTGACTTCTTGAACTCACGCTGCTAGGTGACATGTCTAGGTATTTTTCCGGAAAATGTTGCCCCAGCTGAATACTCGATATTGGTATACGGGAAGAAGGGTTTTAGCTTTGGTGTGTCCGACTGACCGACTTACTGATCGGTTTATTGGTTTCCGTTTCGTTTGGTCAGGAGTTCGGCACCTACCTCGGGGCACTGAAGTGTGTGCGGGAGAGCTGCACGGAGGGCCGGATGCTGCCGGTGAATCCGCTCAAGATCCTGTCGGTGTGGCAGTGCGACCAGTGCAACCTGAAGCTAAGCAACGTGAAGGCGACCAAGATCCAGGAGATCGCGGGCCGGATGGTGCTGAACAACGCGCTCAAGCGGGACGGGCCCCACATCATCGGCTACCTGAACGACCACATTCTGAAGTTCCTGTTGCCGACCAACCAGTTCATCGTCGAGCTGAAGCTGCAGGCCATCAAGAAGATACAACCGAGCCGGCCGCTGGTCGAGCTGCGCGAGAAGGAACGCTACTGCCTCGAGATCCTCGACTTGCTGGATCGCCTCAAGTACGGCGAGTGCTTCATCAAGGGCATCCTCTGCTACGAACTGTTCGTGACGTGCGCTGCCATCGCCCGGGCGCTGAACGATCGCAGTGTAAGTACCGGAGTACCGGAGTACTTGCCTGTCTGCCTGTGACCCATTTCTACTGCTTCCTTTTTTGTTTCCGCGATCAATAGATTACAATGGACGAACCGAGCCTAGAACGGCTGCGCACCGCGTGGCAGATACTGGGCCCAAGCAGTAACCGGCCCCGCGATCTCCAGCAGCTGGCTGTGACACATGGGATCGAGGAGTGAATTGCGCCATATCCTCAAGAAGAAGAAGAAGAAGAAGACGAAGAGGAAGAAAACGGGAAGGAGATAAACTGCACCAGTGTGTAGACGTCAAATCCGTCTATGAGTGTGTGTGTGTGTGTGAGTCTATTGGTTTTCGCCAATCGTTTTTCACGAACGCGCTCCGTTCGGTCGTTCGACTATGCGGCTTTGAACCGCTAGATCACCTCGCACAAGGTTTTGTTGGTGTGTGTTTGTTTGTGTGTGTGTGTGTGAATAACTTCTTCTTCATCTGGCTACAACTGCGGAGTGGTCTTTGCTTGGACTGCACCACCTGGGCATTTTTTGTTGCTTTCTGTAACGGTGTGACTAGCAAAGTCGACCAATACGCGAAACGCATCGGGAAAACTCACCGGAACTAAGGGCCGCTTCGAACTATTGGGACGCCGGCAATGCACAGATAGCCAAAGGAACCTTGAAAAGGTTGGCTTTCACTACCGGAAAATAGATAACAAAAAAAAGCTTACGTTAGCAGAAGCGTCCTCTGCAATTGAAGCCTATTGAGGCAGACTGATAGTTATGTTGGTTAAAACAAACAAACTCGAATGTGACAGATCAGGACTGTGCCAGGGCTGTGCTTAGTTACCGGATAACCACAGAGGAACCACCAGAAGAAGGCTCATTAATTTCACACAAGAATGCACGAAAAGAATGTTAAAATTAAAAAAAAACATTGCTTCCGAATGATCCGATTGCTTTCAATATTTATATATTGTCAATATATTAAGCACCAATCAGAGAATAGGTTTTTTATGTAGCAGCTTTCTTGACGCACGGATTAGGTCAGGCTGCAAATGAATAAAGTGTGTCGATGCACAAGCGTTTCCATTCTGTCAACAACTTTAAACCTTACTGCGCATCTACAGGTTCTCGATCGGGTTAGGAACCGAAGACACTGCCAGTGCATTTACCCAAGCTCCGACGATTCAATGAACGTAGACTTAAGCCACCAGCAGAGAAAATCATTTGAGCCCACAGCAGTTTTCACGGTCTTCGCAGGCAATATTCACTCGTCAATGGGCGTTCTGATTGGTCCATGTACCGGGACAGTGAGATCCATGAACTAAGTGAGACAGCAAGTACGAAATCCGCCCCAGAACGTGGTTTTGTGGACGCATCTAACCAAGTGCCGCATCATCGTGGAGCAGACGAATGAATTCCAAGAGTCACTATACTTAACATGGTATGCAGGTGAATATGAAACAGCATTCGAACGACAGGAACCAATCTGTGGAGTGCTCTGAGTGGACGCAGTGGTATGCCAGATAAAGCTCCCCGAACAGTAGACTCTTCCGTCTGATTCTCTCTTCGATTTGTTGGCCGACAAATGTTATCGGCGCATTGCTTCTCACCGTTAGGTTGACATTTATTCGGCCGGGGGGGAACAGAAACCCCTCGAAAACGTGGCGAAAACAAAATCTCCTTAATCTCTACCAACCGTCGTGTCCCGCACGGGTCCCCTCAGAGATTGGGACCATGGACTACCGACACCATGGTGGCCCACGAACCACACCCGGCTCATGAAGTCCCGGCTACGATCGCACCGAGCTGCCGGAACCGGACGACATGTATGAGGTCTCTAGTGGTAGTAATGCTTCGCTCGCGATCGCGATCGGGATGTCCTGTGGACTCTACTACGGGGCGGGGGGGCCTCGCTTACTACGAGCTGCCTGTTGCTGTCAACGCGAGGTCGCCGTTGGCCGTGCGACGCAACGCGCACCGTTGCATGAGCGGGATGGCGAACAGCATGACCCCGCTGATGGCGATCGTCGATCCCGCCATCAGGAAGCCGGGCCCGTACGAGAGTGTAAAATCGTACAGCCAACCTGCGAGGGGACGAAACGGAGAACGGAGCGTCTGTTAGGGAGGAGCTGATGGAGAGGAGGATGATCCTGCTGCCCGATGCTATTTACCGGCCATCGGTGGCCCAAGGAATGAGGCGATGCCCTGGAACAGCAGCAACAGCCCGAACGCGTTCGTCAGCTTCTCCAGTCCGAGCAAGTCGACCAGGATGACCGAGGTGAGCCCAACGTAGGCGCCGATCGTGAAGCCAAAGACGGCCGAGTAGACGGCAAGGCTCTCGTAGCTGGTGCACAGCACCGAGCAGGCCGTCGCCACGCCACAAACGGTCAGCGAGCAGTTGTACACCGCGAGTCGGTTGACCCACGGCTTGTCGGAGATGTAGCCCAGCACGATCCGGCCGACCGTGTTGGCGATGCCGATGATGCCGATCAGGTAGCTCGAGTGCTGCGTGTCGATGCCAATCGCCAGCGCCTGCTCGGTCAGGTAGACGTACGGCACGTTGAACCCGATGCTGGTCAGGAAGTTCGACACGGTGAACACGATGAACACCGGGTCCTTCAGGATGGAGAAGTTCATCATCTCGCGGAACGTATCGCAGGTTTCGCGCGAACATGGCACGCACCCGAGGCAGCGCTCCGTATCGGTGTCAGGCTCGGGTGCCACCGACCCGCGATGGTGGCGACTACGGCCCGTGCCCTGTACCGAGCCGTAGCTACCCTTCTCGTACTCGGACAGCGTCGTCTGGGACGGGTGCCGGGACGCCATGTTGTGCACCGAGCCGGTGTAGAGGGCATCCTTCCGGTACATGGTGCCGCTTTCTGCGCGTTTCAGTGTCTGCTCGGCGACGGCGCCCCCTCCAGCCAGCAGCGGTTGGCTCTGCCGCAAGCGTTTCGCCTCGTCCATCAGCTGTCCACCGCCGACCGGGACCGCTGGTCGCTTGTCCAGGGTATCCCCACTGACGGAGTGACCATTCTGTGTGGGGTAACCGCAAAAAAATTCAATCGGTTGTTCCATTTCAGAGGCACCGTTACAGAAAGCTGAACAGCCGAAGAAGAAGACCTACCGCGTTCAGATTGATCCGTGGAGTGTTGCCGCCCAGGATGCCGTAGCTGTTGGAACGTGTCAGGTTGCTCGCCTCGCCGTCGGCCGTCTGCTTCGGATCGTTGGCGCCAAGTGGAGCTAAAAGAAGACGTGTGTCAAGGTTATACTCTGCAGTGGGTTGGTGCCGTTCGCTACCCTACCGGTGTTGGAATGTTGCAGTGGGATGCTGGCGCCCTCTACATCACGCATCTTGCTCGACGGTGGCCCATCGGCGTCGGCGGTGAGCGGACGGAACATCCAGCCGAACACGACGCAGATCAGCACGATGCCGGCAATCGCCAGCATGGCGCCCTGCCACTGGTAGCGCTTGATCAGGGTTTCGGTGAGCGGCGCAAAGATGGAAGTACCGAGGCCCGACCCGCACACGGCTATGCCGGTCGCGAGCGAACGCAGCCGCTCGAAGTACATCGTCACGCTGACGATGGCCGGCAGATAGATCAGACCGAGCCCGAGACCGGTGCCGAGCCCGATCGTGATGAACAGCATGAACACGCTGGTGGCGTACATGCTGAGGGCGAGCGAAGCGCTGGCCAGCAGCGCACCGGCTATCGTCACCGCACGGCACCCGTACCGATTCACCAGCGACGATGAGATGGGACCTACGGGGCGAACATGGTAAATGTCATGATGAAACCAGGCTCAACTGGATCTACTTACCCGAGCATAGCGTGACACCGACGAGGATCGACGCGATCCAGGCCGTGTAGCCCTTGCCTTCGTTGAAGTAGGTCAGGAACTCCGAGTAGAATATACCGAACGAGTAGGTCAGCCCATCCGCTGTAGATCACAAGAAGGAAAGGCTAATGAGAATGGCTTTTGGCAACACTGCCTTGTTTTGACATCCGGCAAATGATTTCACGGCGAAGAAATAAAATGTACTTGGGAAACTTTCAACTACAGAATCGCATCCGCATCCTTATTCGAAGCTTACGGCTCTTGGTAGATGGCCGTTTGCTTTGAGTGGTTCAAAACATTTGAACATGACGATTTTGACTTCACAAACAGTAATCCACATCCCTACGTTTGAAGGCTCTGGGAAAGATCCAGAAGATTGGAAAATGTGTGCCACATGGACGAAAGACAGCAGGAAAACCGAAGAACCACCATGTTCGCCCAAATTCGCCTCGCCAGGTACCAAAGGAAGTAAGAATTCCTCCATTGAATTTGCTTGGCTGGCGATGAAAAACGGATTCATTTTGAGAGTTCTAAAAAGAAAAAAATCATGGGTTTAGACCTGGTAGAGGCCCGTGGGTTGATAGTTGATAAAGTCGGTAGATGGCCGCTCTTAAAAAACACACACCGTTACAGAAAGCAACAGAGCATTAACATTGAGCAGTTGAGCAGAGCAGTTATCATCGAGCAGAGGGTCAAAAGAAAGAAGATGAGGCCAAGAGTAGGGCCGTAAAGCCAAGTAGAAACGCCCGGGAGGCGCGATCAAGGGCAAGCGCAAGGGTACTCCTGAGGACGTCAAAGTCGTTTCGTCATCGCTGAGCGCGCAGCGTGGTTGATAGTGGCGGTTGCCTGTTGATAGTGGGGCGCATTTGTCGCTTATCGACAACTAACTGGCCATAGGCTTGGAGTGTGCCCGGTGGCTAGACTCCGTTGAGGAGCCACAGCCTGGGTGTGTGTCTTCTGACAACTCGAAGGGTCTAGGCCCACGGATGCTGTTACAGCACACGGTGTCGTTGAATGTTATCGCGATCAACGCTCCACAATCAGCTCCGGTTATTTATTACGCACAAATTACGCCCCTGGCACTGAAACCGAAAAACAATGAGCCGGCCACACGGCGAGTGGTGGCCGCAATTGATGGATGGCACCACGGGATGCTATCGCCCGTACTTGATTGATCTGTTATTGACCGCGAGGAAGGATTGGACGGCTACGGCGCTACTTACTGACAATGTGGATGCTGAATGAGGCCAACACCACCATCCAGCCCCAGCCACCGTCGGGCGGTGTCGGAAGCCCCGGTAGGTCGCCCTTGGAGGAGGTGGTGTGCTCGATATCGCTGACCAGCTGCTGCTGCTGCTGCTGCCGCTGGCGGCTAGCCGGTGCCGGTCCGTGTGTCATTTCTCTGCGACTGCGACTTTCTCTCTCACACCACTACTTCCTGTGCACTAGAACGAGATCAGCTAGAGCTGACAGCATGGGGCCTTCTTGGACGGGACGGCTGTTCCTGCCGGAAAGAAAAGAAAACCATTCGTTACGTGCGTGTGTGTTTGCGTGCGTTTGTTTACCGTCTAGCGATCGTTGGAGCACGTTGCTCTCTCTTGAGAAATCCCCGAAGCCTTCCCTCATTACAGGCAACCCCGGATTCCGCACGCACTTCCGTGGACGTCCACGGAAGTGGGCTCTAGAGCGGCTACTCGAGTTGCTCGAATCAACCGCTCGTTGCCCCCGATACGATAAGACATACTGGGGTGCGTACACTGCGGACGGCTGCTCGGCGACTCGGCGACACCTCGTGTTCTCGGCGCATGCGTAGCCTTCGCCCCGTCAACAACCTCAGAGTGCTCGAGAGGTCGGCTGCTCGTCGTGCTGCGTTGCGCTGTCGATATACTCTTTGTGGCAGATACCCCCCCCGGCCCCCCCCACACACGCACACTGACTCACACACTCACGCTGGGAGACCGGCAAGTGAGTACACGGTGTGTCTAGAATCCGATCACCTCTAGACCGAAACCCGACTGTTTTGACTGCCT
The DNA here is from genome assembly GCF_943734635.1 of Anopheles cruzii. Taxonomy (NCBI): domain Eukaryota; kingdom Metazoa; phylum Arthropoda; class Insecta; order Diptera; family Culicidae; genus Anopheles; species Anopheles cruzii. The sequence goes on from NC_069143.1 coordinate 9,381,924, forward strand.
CTGTTGTTTATTGACCTCGGCTCGGCTCAGCACACGGCACTACCGCGTGCGCCTACGAGCTTGACGCAGCGCACCGCACCGCACGCGAACACTGACACTCTGACTTGGTTCGGCGACCGTCCGGCTGCGACACCGCTGATCGACTGCAGCGTTTCGGCGAGCGCAGAGCGCATCCAAGCGCTATCCAAGCTAACCGAGACTAGCTAGTTCGAGTTCTTCGAGTGTCTTATCAACCCGCGCTGCGTGAAAGCTTCTGTGTCGGGGCTGGGCTGGGCCGGGGCGTGTGTGCACTTCGACGACGTCGATAACAACACCCGCCCCGATAGTGCCTGCCCTGCGCTACGCTCGTCTACTTGTGGCCCTGACGGCCGTGGCTTAGCGGCTCGCTCTACGCTCTACGTTGCTATGTGCTGCTGCACCAAGAGCTTGACACCGCGGCCTGACCATTGTCGTTGGCGTAGCGTAGCGTTGATCGAGAAGTCCCCACGCGTCAAGTCCGGAGTCCAGTGAAGAATTGCGCGCCGGTCTCACACAGGCGTTCTCTTTGTGGTTCATTCCACTGGACGACGGCACACCTTTCCCGCGTAGAACCCGCGGCTAGACATGTGCGAGGGTATCCCAGCAGATTCGCAGATCCTAGCTAGGACGTACGGGGCATTCCATGCCCCGTAATTCCAATTGGTCCCCCTCCTAGTAGTATAATCGGTAGTAATCGTGTAGGTGGAAGGTGCGGGAAGTGGTCGGGCGCCGAGACGAGACAAATCTTTGCTACTGCTTTGGTTGGTTTTGGGTACACCACCACAACAACAACAACAACGGCCGGGGGGGTGGATTCAGTCGATTCGGAGTCGAGATTGAGTTGTATCGGCGCGCGGCGTGCGGCGCTCTAAAAATAGAGCCCTCCACCGCCGCCCCCGGTCCCCCCTGCCTAACCTGTGGGCCTGTCTTACCTCGGTGCCGGTCCCGCTGCCGTCCAACTGTGGGGTGCGTTTCGCGTCGAAAATAAACGTCGCACCGTCTCGTATGGGGGGCGCCAATGTCTCTAGATTCTTCACTTTTCACTGTCTGACGTGTAGGCGGGTGTTGTGTAGGTGTGAGTAATTAAATCCGTACGCGTATCAGAGGGATAACCCAGATCGCGGCCGACTTCACGTAACTGCGCTGCCTCTGCGATAGCTGTAGCGGCCACTACAAAGGGAAACCCCGGAAGCACCTCAACAGCGCTGGCACTGGAAGTCGTCGTACCCTGGCGCATAAAGAATCCAACTGCGTTACGCAAATCTCGTCCCGCAAATCAGGTCCGGCTGCTGCTGCCTAGCTTGTCGGGTTAATTGGGGCACCTGGTAAAGAACTTACACTATCGCGGGGACAAAGCGTAGTGGGCCTTTATCGCTCTCGTTGATAGCGGGCTTAGCGGGCGCCACAACATTGTATCTTGTAGCCACTGAGTCCACCTGAGTCTGTTTGCTCTGGCAGCCGGCCCAACTGGACGTCGCTGTCGTCAAAGGATCTTCTTGGCTACTCAAACCCTAGACGTCCACGTGCGCCTAGTGGCGCCAGCGGATGTGTAAGCATCCAGCGAACCTGGCCTGGGATGGTTTATCTCTCTGGCTCTGGCACAGACCAGACCGCACCAGCGGATAGACGGGGCGTCCATACGCGGCGGCTGCGGGGACGGTGAAAGTTGTTTGCGGTATTGATTGCGGAGTTGACAGATTGGCCGAAACGTTTAGCCTCCGACGGCGGCGGCGGCAGCGACCGGAGATACCGCGAGGTTCCATTAGCCGGCGCTTATCTTATCGCAAACACTAATCGCACGTGGTGCCGAATTCGGCTCCCCAGGCTCGGCTGGCTGGTGGTTGGGTCTTGTTTTTGGTTGAGGGCCTATTGGGCCACGTCCTTCGTCCGCTAGGTCAAATGCCACGCTAGGTCGGCGGATGGATGGGTTGTGTGATTAGCCCGTGGTTCTAGCTGGAGGTACGGTCGGAAACAGACTAGACGTTTCGTTAGCCGCGACCCCCGACGTACGAGTCCAATATGGGCTGGATGGTCCAACATCGATACAACTTACTGTAGCCGCAGCGTGACAACAAGCAAACGTACCGTACACGCTTACTGACAGTTCGGTTAGCCCATCAACCGTCACGGAATGCCCGGCTGATTTCGGACTAACCACGAAGCACATTTCGGCTGAGGGATAATAAAAACAAACAAAGCACCGAGTGTCGAAAAGTTGTGGAGTATTCAATGTGCTGTCTGTGAATACGGGATCGATCAAACATTGCTTGCGGAGTGCTGCTTCGCGGGGGCTTTAAATTTGTCTGCTGGTATCTGCTTATCTTCTTGGCAGCCAGAGCCCATTAATCCGCTCTTGCTGATGGTGATCCATAGAGCTGAAACTGGCATAAGCTAATAGCTCTAACATCAGCGCGTGTTGTCTTTGAAAGCACACTATCAGGTAAGCAATTCTATCAGGGTGCCTATTTTGTGGAATGCGAGCTATGCTTTGTAGTATGTGTACGACTTATCGATGCGGTGTTTGTGTGTGATTATAGCTTTATTTGACAAGTACCACTGTGTGTTGGGAGTGACGCCTATAGGTCCGTCCGGTTCGCAATGTTTGATCATCATCTCGATTTGAAGTAATGGACCTGGGCTGTGGCGCTAGGGTGAGAGGTTACAGTTTACACAAGCTACCAGGACTGCGTTCAGCATCCGGTCGAATGACGTCCAAGTTTTCGGCTTCGCCATTTCGCCGAAGCACCTACATCTGCCAACATTTCAAAGTGTTTACTAAACGTTTTCAATTTCCAGAATGAAGTTTGACGTTTTAAAACGTCAAGTAGTCGGTGGTTGGTGGTGGTTGAAAATCCCGGAAGCACTTGATGGATCTTCTTGGGCACATTTCACACTTCCTTCAGCGGGCTCCAGGTGAAGTCCGCCTGGTAGGTATAGTAGACGAGCCAGTAGAGGATGTTGAAGAAGGTGAAGGAGGTCGGGAACAGGATGCGGGCCGCCTGGTCGATGAGCGACACGCTGTTGATGTGCCGGTTGCCTCCACCTGCGAACGCAATAAAGTCAAGAGTCAACACCCATTTGTCAAAGAGGCACAGCCCAGTCCCCGCAGCTACCTTTGGCGGACGCTTCGCGTTGCCGCCGCCGGCGGAACTGATCGTCGCCGAGGAAGCACAGCCAGATCTGCTTCCAGGTCGGTTCCTTCGGTGGCTCCGTCTGCGTCGTGCGCTCCATCGTCGACAGGTGCGACGACGTCGGCTTGAACATGTGCGTCGGGTCGTTGTAGATCGGGCAGATGAGCGAGCTGCGACGCCGGGCCGCGATCAGACGCGGCGAGTCGTTGCCGATGGACGTTGCCGCCAGATGGGCGGCCACCTGGCGGTCCAGCCCGGGCTTGTCCGGCGGGTGGATCTCGTCCAGGTTCTCCAGATCTTCCCATTCATCCTCGTCCATCGGTATCTCGCCACTGCCAACCTGCCAACCGGGGGACCCCGATAGACGAGAGCCGTAAGAGATAGCAGGGGAGAGAGAGAGAGAGGGAGCAGATGAGCCTACCTTGGTGAAGTAGTGTACACCGGCGAACTCCAGCAGGGTGGCGATGCAGTAGAAGAAGCTCATCAGCAGGAACCAGTCGAGCGCGGTGGCGTACCGCACCTTCGGCAGGTCGGTCCGCGAGTCCAGGCTGATGGTGGAGAGCGTCAGCACGGTGGTAATGCCCAGCCCGACCCGGTCGCTGGTCGCTTCCCGGTGGATCCAGAAGGAGACCCACGACAGTACCACGATCAGTATGCACGGTACGTACACCTGAATGAGGAAGTAGCCGGTGTGACGCTGCAGGTTGAACGAGACGTGAAGGACCGAGAACTCGCCCTCGCGCCGTATGAACGTGTAGTTTTTCTGCCCGAAGCTGATCAGGTCGAACTGGCTGAGCGTCATACCGGGCACGAAGTTGACCGAGTCCTCGTTCTTCCAGCGGTACACCAGCTGCTGGCGGGCGTAGGCGTAGCTGCCGAGGACCAGCGGGCACGATTGGCGGTCCATCGGGAAGCTGCGCAGCTGCATCAGGCAGGACGCCTTGATCGTGAGCCGCATCGAGTACAGGATCTCGCCGTCCTGGCTCAGGCGCAGCAGCTTGTTCGGCACGGTGATCGTGTGGACGTGCGAGTGCTTGCCGTTGTAGAAGTACGTGTCCGGCCGCCAGATGCGCTCCAGCATCTTGATGCTCAGCGACAGGCTCTTGATCGGCCCGTGGAAGCTGAGTCGCTTGTCGCGCCAGTACTGCCGGAAGTAGCAGTCCATCGAATAGTCCTGGGTGACGGCGAGGGGAATCCCAACAAATCAGTAGTAACCTGGAGAAATACCTGAAACACCGCGGAATACCGCAGAATACGCACCATATCGAGCTCCGAGACCGGGCCCATGCTGCGGATCAGGATGTTGGTCTGCACCACCGTCGGCACGCCCTGACCGTGCGTCGGTATCTGCGAGTTTTCGTAGCGCTTCAGCAGGTTCTCCAGGATGAGCGTGATGTTCTTGCTCAACATATCGTCCACGGCCGACCGTCGCTTGAAGCGATCCACCGGGACTTCCACGACCGACGACCGACGTCCCTTGTCGCCGAGGTCCGCCGCCGGGTGGTGTCGTCGTACCGGAATGGCGGCCGACTGGCCGTAGATGTAGTAACGATCCACCCGGGCGGTCTGTGGTTCGGCCGCCGCCTGACCTAGCCGATGATCGCCGGCCCCGGCGAGAGAGAAGTGACGCAGCTTGGGCAGCTTCGGCTCCATCGACGCCCGTTGGCGCTCGACCGGAATGGCCAGCGGAGCGAGCAGCAGGGTGCCGGCGGCCGTCGCGTTGTCGCTACGGAGAGCCTCCAGCCCGGGAATGATGTAGAAAAATTTGTACTCCTTCGGTGGGCCACCGGCCAAGGGTGACGTATTCTCCGACGGAGCCACCGACGGTACGGTGTCCGTGAAGGCGACGACCCCGATTCGATTCCCGACGGTGCTGAGCGTTTAAGAGGCGGTGGGTTTAAGACATGAAAGGCAAGGTTCGTTAGTTCAACTTCAGGCAACTGCAATTACTAACTACGTCCACAACGACTCGCAGTCTGTTTAACGCCGAAACCAACCAAGGACTTCGTCTAGGGTCCCGTCTAGGATTGACAATTGACGACCCATAGTCACCAACTTCCTCGGAGTTGGGAGGCTTTCATGGGCTTCTGGCCTTCTGGGTATTCGAATGTGTTTGATTGGAGGAATCGAGACACGCAGCTTTCAGGACTGATTGGGACTCTTACTCTGGCTGGTCGATTTCTCTTTTGTTTTCTTTCCTTCTTCATTCAGTCTTCCCTTTTGCGTTGTCCTGCCCTTCGGGCGCTCCTGTATTTAAGTCGGATAAATACCGCGCACCTGGCACCCTACTTTTAATTGCCGTCCTCGGACGTCATCGTCTGCACTGGTTACGCAACATTAGGTCGGTGCTGCCTTCGTTGTTTTGGCATCATCCAGCGTTTGGAATCCTGGTATGGAATCATGAAAACCGGGGCCCTGGAGCCCTGGACTTGCGCTGATAGGCATGTGAGCTGAAACTAACCCAAACCCAGCGCCTAACATCTCTCAAGCTCGGGCGCTATCAAACCCGGCTACAGGCTAACAGATAACAGTGTGCAGCTTTGTTGGTTTTAAAGCTAAGCACATTGTCGAATCTTCCGGGCAATAACTGAAGCGTTTGCCCTCCAGTTGGATCAGGAGTCTTATCGACATGCCGTGTGTTCGGTCAGCTTCATTTACACAAGCTCCGTGTTTGGGGCACGCCGAGTGGTCGCAGGAAACGCCGAAAACTGCCATCGTTTGAAGTCCACCCATTCGATTGCCCACACCGCCCCGGGTTTCGTCCGCAGTTTACATAAACGACTACACGGGATGACGCGTCCCCTCTCTTTGTGCTGTTCGCAGTGTGCCGTAGGGGAATACCGCTACCGCGACCTGAGACGCTACTATTAATTGCCCGCACTCGGACGTCATCGTCGTCATCATCGTCAGCTACTTGAGCTCGATGGTAGGAGTGTCACTTGGCGGCGTAATTAGGAGACCAGTTAAACGGTTACACCGAGCACCGACTCGAGAACGTTACACTTCATCACGCGTTTGCAGCAATCTAGGCGCAAAGGCGCGCGCGAGACCTAATAGGTCCTTAGAGCGCTGCGCCAAACAGACAGAGAGAGAGAGAGAGGGGGGGGGGGGGACCGAACCATGGTAAGAGGTTCACCACAAAAAAGGGTATTATTGCAGTTCCGTTCATTCGTTCAAACAAAAGGTCTTAAATTGGAGTGTAATTCTCGTAAAGTTTGAGGCTTTTAAACGTTTTCTTGAGTTTAAAATTTCCGCCAAGCGTTATTGCATTAACTTTCAAAGGCTTTGAACGCTTTCTTTTAATTGCAAGAATAAAATAGTTGAAATAATGTCTTAGTTCATTATTAAAGTTACAGAACCCATATTCATGTGGCTTTTTTTACCGTTTTTGTGACTCTTACCTGCAGGGAAAATAATTATGGTGCTGTAGTAAGTGACCCGACCAAGAATGAAGGACTAAGATTAACGATTAAGATGTAGCCATGAGAGACACGAAATAGCTTTGTCGTTAGCGATACTGGAGTCTGGAGTTAAATATGGCTTTATTTTCATTTGCAGTTTGACTCAGTGCTGAAGGTGCTCACAATGTGGTTGCATTAGAATGCTTGAAATAACTGTTGGTTGGACCTGCGGCTCTGTACGCTGTAGTAAGCCTTGCTGTGGGTGCACTTATGGGTGAGATACCAGAATAGCGAAACAGCGAATCGAAGGACAAAAGACGCGGCACGAGCAAGGACGCCGGTGCCAGTGAAAATCAATAAAAATCCTTCAAAAAAGGGTTGGCAACCGCCAGGCTGCTGGATTGCCGGTAGGCAGTATATATGAATATGCCACAGGATGTAAAATTTATGAACAACGAGCAGTTTGCATAACCGTGCACCGTGACGTAGATGAATTTGCCGATGGAAAAGCAGGTCAGCAGGTCATGGCGATTACTGTTCGACAGAGGAACCTTTTGCGTCCGTTAGTTCCGAATTTGTGGTAAGTACGACTACCATCACTTAAGTATTGGCACAAAACCCTAGGCTCACCTCACTAGCAGCAGCAGCAGCAACGGAAGGCAGCTGCTGAATCCCATGCTGCAGCCGATGGCGATAACCCACCGGATACGATCGACGTCCACTTCCTACTGCTGCCGAAGGATCTTCGCGTAGCAACTATCTCCACTCACTCCACACACTGGCACTCCAGGACTCACGCACGAAGACTCCAGGCAAACACGCGAGTTTGGCCGGACGATGAATTTGAATTTCAAAATGTCAGCCGAAACAGCCGAGTGGTTCGGCGCTAATGTCCACGTCCACAACTGCGGTGAGTTGCAGAGTTGCACGGAAAAGCAACGGAACACACTCAGGCCGGCTCAGCGGCTTCGATTGCGGTTTGCATTCGAATACTTGAGCATAAGTAGTCTACACGGATTTACGACCGACCGACAGACGTCGTCGTCGTCGTTATTTCGGGGACTGACCACCGATTGACAGCGTCGTGCGTACGTCGGCGGACAATTTTAAACTGTAAGGATAAACGTACGGACCGCGCGCTCAGCGCAATCCTTTCTTACTTCACGGCCGCTCGCTCGGTGTGTTCGTATCGTATGTGTGTGTGCGCGTGCACCGTTTATCCTATTCCGAGGAAGCGAAGAGGAAGTCGTGTGACTCTTTCCCTTGACTGGGTTGTTCAATAAGATTTGCGGTTGCGATAAGAAAAACACGTAGCGCAGTCTCCCTGAGCATGAATTCCATCCCTGAAGTGCGCCTCTGTGGAAGGGCTACAAAATACGCTTCCACAGCGCTGTTATGAACTCATTATTTGATGAAAAACGCTTTCCACACATGAATTGGTTTAGGTCTGGAAACAGATGGAAGCCGCTAGGGGCCAAATTTGGTGAATACGGTAGATGTTGTAACAATTTGTACTTTACATAATGGATTTTTCCGATAGTCAAATTGTTCTTCTGACAAGGGGCATATAGCTATAGGCATAAGAAAATAGCTTTTTTTTCTCCTTCAAACCGGGTCTTCTTCAGCTGGTCTAAAAGGGCTTAAAAATATTCAGAATTTTCTGTTTCACCAATTTGCCAGTAATCCACAAACAAAATTCCTTTCGCCTCCCCAAAAACTGATGCTAACACCCGATTCTTTGCCAATTTCTGGACACGAACTGGTTTCGGAGCCGAAGAACCAGGTTCACATCACTTTTTACCCTGTTGTTTTGTTTCAGGATCACGATGGCGATAGTTACACGTCCGTGACGTATGATCGTCTTCAAGGCTGGTACGGCCACGCCTCAATTCAGCAATCCTATTCTTACTGCACCAAGTGAAGGCGAACTCTTTATATACTTTCAACATTCGCTCACAATTTGCCTTTGCTTTTAAACCTTCCAAAAATAAAAATTCAATCGCTGCGCACGACACAAAGAATGTAGTGACAGATTGAAATGAAACATTTCACGTACGTTCATATGAAGAGCGTACCAATATAACCAAACAGAACTATTAGGTCAGCAGCAGTGCCCTCTGGCATTGAAGCGCAAAACTTATTGAACAGCCTGGTAGACTAGCGCGGGAGCAAACAACAATAATCGGAAGCAAGCGGCAAAGTCGGTGCAGCCATCCAGTTTCACGTGGGACCGGAGCTTACCTCTACCTCCGGTGACAGTGCAGCATCAGTTCAGCTTCACTTTTTCCCGACCCCAACCAACGGCACAACAACTGCAGCAACAGCAGTAACAGCACCGTCGTCGTCGTCGTCGTCGGCATCATCATCGTCATCTTCATCATCATCATGTTCTTTCCGGGGCTTATTTTGTGCCTTTGGCTCATTTTCTTGCTTGTCCTTCTTCCTTGGCCACACAATAGAGCGTATAATAGCATTCGGCTCCGTGTATCCGTGTCCTGTGTATGTGCGCGCTCCTCGCTAACAAGCATAATGCCATTCCTGGTTGCCGGGCGCGCGCCCCATCATAATGGCGCGCGGTATTCATTCATGCGTGGTGCGGTGAATTCATGTGGCCCCAAAAACCAATGTATCAACCACGAACCGTCACCAAGCCGGTAGCAGCGCATTCAGCAGCAGCAGCATTTATAATCCACTTACAGCCCCAAATGCATCTCTCAGACCGGTGGACCGGTCCTTCGATTTCGATTTCGGGAATGGCAAAGACTACACACGGCAAAACTGTCAGTATCAACTCTACCAGGTCTATAGTTCCGGACCAAGGATTTTTTCCGCGTTTTAGGATTCTCAAAATGAATCCATCACCAGTTAAAAATTCGATGGCGAACTGACTTCCTTTACTGACTGACTGACATTTGCCTGATGCAGTCTTTTGCCAAAAGGGCATAATGAGGAGTCCACCTGTTTACACAATCCAGACCCATACTTTTGGACCTGGTATATGCAACAATTACAGCAGAGTTTATAACACCCAATGAGATTGTCGTTATACTGTATTTGCCATCAATTGTTGTTCAGCGAAAATATGGCCAAGGTTCGACATCGCTCATTCCTGTCTAAAAGATGAAGTCGACCGTTTCTCGACACCAAAAACCACTGTTCAAAGAGTATAAGAACGAGGCATCCTTTTGAGCACATTACGCGCGTGTCCGCGTCGGCAGCAATGTTCGCGCCACTGTTGGCTGCTGCTCGTGGACTCGAGTACCAACAATGGAATGCTGCTCACTGCTGCTCGTGGAATGCCGATGCGCCGATGCTCCTCGAGCTGGCATTCACCAGGAGCTCGCCACGGCCCTGTTACAACCCGGCACACATTCCCGGCGGTTGAGGCCGGCGGCCATTTTGCGTGGCCAGCCCCGTGGAAAGCCTGCACCAGTTCTTCGACAAAGCTCACGTGCTAGGCGCGTAGCATACTTTGCGGGCGGACCTCCTAACAGGAAGCGAAATGCTCGAAAATACGCGGCTGGCGAAGCGAGAACGCGGTTGCGCTTGTTTCGCTCCACGCGTACGATTATTACTATCTGTAATTGGTGTACGACAGCTCCTATCCTAGCCTTGGGAAACAACAGCCATTTCTTCGGTGGATTCGTACCTGCCGACTAACCTGCAGGTACCAAGTACAATCAAAAGCTATCGTAAAACTAGAAAATGAAATCGAATGGCCCTAGCGTAACATGCCTGTTACTTACATAAATAGAACTGACTGACCCTTGAGGCAGTCGGTGCAGGAGTCCATGTATTCCAAAGTCTTGTATGAAAACCAAATCTGAACGTGAAAAATAAACTATCCATGCACCAGGCTCCCGAAGGATACTGTTGGCTCCAGCAGCTACGACGTCTACCATAGCTGCCACGAACGCGACCACAAGTCAGACCCATATCGAGACAGAAAAGAAACATTTCTATGGCATCCTCCAAAAAGAGCTTGATAGATGCCCCAGATATGACCTAAAAGCCATACCGGAGGTCGTTCAACGCTAAGGTCGTCGCTACGAAACGCGTTCTATGCATCGCTAGGCCTCGGTGGGCTGGTCATGTCATGAGCTGAGTTCACTATTTCGCAAGTCTCTCCAGCTCCAGCGCCAGGACCAGGGGAAATTGTACCGGGAGACCCGAACCCGGGGCCTCGTAATTGTTAGAAATCCGCCCAAGAGTTTCCATCCCCACCACCCCGCCCCTTGGGGGCGGGTGGTCTTATTTTGCCCCGGCAACGAACAGTAATGGTTCCAGTTTCGTTTTGTGGCCTCCTTTCGCTGCGAAGAGTTTTTTTGTGAACTTTTGATGTTTTGCATACGGTGAAACAACGGCCGGTGGGTGGTGGTGGCGAGTGGAGTATCCATACCCCTACCGTTTGATGTGGGCTCTCCGAGGGGGCTCTCCGTAGAAATTATTCGCGCGCGCAAAATAGCAAAACAAAATGAGAACAATTCACCGTCCGGACCGGAGCGCGCAAGTACGAGATGGACATGGACAGAGTCGCTCGTCTTCCACACCATCGGGTGAAGAAATAGAAAACGGCGGACGGAAAGACAAAAAGAAGAAGAAGAAGAAGAACAGCAGGGAAAAGAATGGAAAAAAACAGACACACGTACACCGACACAGGAAAGGAAAGGATTTTATCAAAACCTCGTCCACAGACAGCCGGGTCGGGTTCGGGTCTCTTTCTCTGCTTCGGTACGGGCAGCGCTGAGGCATGCGCAGCCCATCCCCGCAGGATGGTCGGATGCTGTACGTTTGCGTCCGTGTGTGTGTGTGTGTGTGTGTGATGGGTTGTCAAATCTCTGGGAATCGCTAGTCACCGCAGATGGATGGTCGATGCTCTGTCGACCGACGGAATTTTCGTTGCTCGCTCGGTGCTCCAACTCCAAACTCGCGCAGTGCCCCACAGGACAACAGGACCACCAGCCGTCGTCCGCCGTCCGTCGATCAACCAGAACCAGCCGACCAACACAGGACAGGAAGTCCACGTCCACGAGCCGGACCATGGTGCCAGTGGGCTCCCACTGCTGTGTCTAATGCCGAGCATGGTACACCGTCGGCAGGTGCTCAGGTGTTCAGGTAGTTCAGTGTCCATTGCGACCATGCCGATTGCTGCGCCACCGTCGTCGCCGTCGTCGCCGTCGTCGTCGTCGTCGTCGTCGTCGACCTCGACCTAAGGTCCACGCTAGAGGTGAGTTTTCCCCTTCTACGTTCCGTCCGAGTCCTTATCTAGTCTTTATCGCCACCACCGTTGTTCGTTCGCTCGGTGCCAAAACCGACCCATACACCAGAGAAACCTCGGCGATGTTTATCCGGTGACCGAGCACGGGGGCGGGTGAGCGAGCCCGCGATGAATTACTCAATGAACGCGGCGCGGAGTGTTTACATAATCGCCCACCGTGATGAGCGCCCGACCGACAGCTCAATTATGTAATACATCAATCAACCATCCGCCGTCAGGGGGCCGTCTCGATCCAAATCCGACCGCCGACATCCTGATCGAGTATCCTGTATGTATTCGTGTTGTGCGGTGCGTCGTGACACGACCAAAGCATCGCTGCGTCCATTTTCGCGTCCCAATTCGGTACAGGCTTCGATGGGGGCTTCCTGAGCCCGAGCTGGCACATTGACAGTGGGGCCCGATGATTATTCATGATCCTTCATGCCAAGCGCCTGAACCTGGTTCGCCTAATGTAGAGGGTGGTTCGGCAAAGTAAGAAGGGCTACACCCTCTTACATCCAGTGTGATTGTAACCGAGTTACATAAAGCACTTGATTGTCATACCTCGGCCCATCTAGGTCCAGCTTTTGGTGAGGATGTTCTCAACTGCCGAAACCTGTGTAAGCGAATGATGTGAAACCCCGAATGCCTTCGAGTTACAACCCTAGGAAAAGTTGCAAATGTAACAGGAGACCATAGCCTGCTGGATATCCAACCTTTCGGCACGCGACGACTAATCAGCCAATTCATTTTCGAAGATGACCACATTTGATGACATTTTCGATGACCAAAATCTGCACCAAACTGTCACTGGCTGTGCTGGGTGTGCATTGGCTTCTCTTGCACGACGTATGGGTTTCGTAAAGTTTGAGTTAAAGACTCACCATGCTTGGAAATAAGTTTTCAATATTTCCCAATATAGCAAGCGTATAGCGGTCCCATTTCGTAAATGTCAAAGTTTTCTGCTGAATGTTTACAATGTCCAGGATGAAGTTTAACGTTTTTAAAACCAAGTAATTGGTGCTCCAAGTAATTGGCTCCGATATGTGTGTGTGTGTGCGCGTTTAATTTGATCATTGGTCAGTCCCATCCGGTTGGGATGGATCTAATACCAGAAATGGAAGGCACCTTTTTGTGACAGATCACTGTCACAACGCTGGCACACGATAGGTTAATTGACACGGTACCAGGCATTTTTGGCGTGTTGGTCGATCAATAAACCAAAAGCGCTTCGATCGGAAACCATTTATCGGTGTGCAACCTTTCTTCCGTCTTTCCTTCTTCCACAGCACAGCAGGCGTCCAAGTCACTCCACGCCACAAATGTAACTTTTGTCGTCCATCTGTCATCTAATTGAAATTGTCAACTAATTGATTGAAATCCACCAGAGCTAGCGAGATAGAGAAAGCGAGAGAAACGAAGAGAAAGGCGACGCGAACGACAGATAGCGTGAGGCTCAGCCGAAACGCGCAAAGGAAGGAAGGCATGTGGCAGTTCCTGGTGTTCTTCGTTCTCAACTCAGCACCGACGGGCGATGCACTGCGCAGGTAGGTAGGTGAGCCGGACCTGACCCTCGTGTTATCTATAATTCCGTTCCGTCCGGTCTTGTTCTTGGCAGCGTTCACCAAAAGTCCATGGCGGCCGGTCGCCTGGAGAATGTGACACAGACCATATCCCGTATCCTGGAGGGCTACGACATTCGGCTCCGGCCCAACTTCGGTGGTAAGTAGCGAAGATCCCACGATAGTCCCATGGGGCCACTCCCCGGATTGGAGTGCTAATTGAGTTGGATTGCCCTCAACCGTTCAGGTGAACCGTTGCACGTCGGGATGGATCTTACCATAGCGAGCTTCGACGCCATATCGGAAGTGAATATGGTAAGTGTTGGGCAGCTGGCCAGCTCCAGCGCAATGTTGAATGTTTTATGGACCACCGAACTTTTGATGGGCACAGGACTACACTATCACTATGTACCTAAACCAGTACTGGAAGGACGAACGGCTAGCGTTCAACGCGTTCGCCCTGTGGGGAGACAATCAGAACAGCGAGCACGCCGAGCGGGACATCATGATCGAGGACGACGGGGCCAACGACGTCATCACGCTGTCCGGTGACTTCGCCGAGAAGATCTGGGTGCCGGACACGTTCTTCGCCAACGACAAGAACAGCTTCCTGCACGACGTCACCGAGCGGAACAAGCTGGTCCGGCTGGCGGGCGATGGCGCTGTCACGTACGGGATGCGCTTCACCACGACGCTGGCGTGCATGATGGACCTGCACTACTACCCGCTCGACTCGCAGAACTGCACCGTCGAGATCGAAAGCTGTACGTATGGGGATGGTGGTGGTGCAGGATTCGTCTGATTCAGAGCTCTGACTTGACCGGGCTTTCCCCCTGTTCCCCCCGTTAGATGGGTATACCGTGTCGGATGTGGTGATGTACTGGAAGACTACACCGATTCGTGGCGTGGAGGAAGCCGAGCTGCCCCAGTTCACCATCATCGGCTACGAAACGAACGACCGGAAGGTGAAGCATAGTCGCCATGTAGTCGTGTGCCTGTCTATGACCCTCCCTCTCTCACCTCCACCCCCGGGCCATTTGCAGGAGAAGCTGGCCACGGGCATCTACCAGCGGCTGTCGCTGTCGTTCAAGTTGCAGCGCAACATTGGCTACTTCGTGTTCCAGACCTACCTGCCGAGCATACTGATCGTGATGCTGTCGTGGGTGTCGTTCTGGATCAACCACGAGGCGACGTCGGCCCGCGTCGCCCTCGGCATCACGACCGTGCTCACGATGACCACCATCAGTACCGGCGTGCGGAGCTCGCTACCCCGCATCTCGTACGTGAAGGCGATCGACATCTACCTGGTGATGTGCTTCGTGTTCGTGTTCGCCGCGCTGCTCGAGTATGCCGCCGTCAACTATACCTACTGGGGTGCGCGGGCGAAGAAGAAAAGCAAAACGAACAAGGACGCCGAGCGGAAAGTGTTTGGTTAGTATCGTGCTCGTTGACGTCAACCCGTGTATTAGGACTTCTCCCATCTTTCAAGTAGTAATTCGCGGATCCTAACGAAGAAGTGAATTCGCAAATGGTTTTCTGTCAATTCATGTGGAACCTAAGAAGAAGATGTTCAACATAAACATCCGATGACGATATGATAACTTTCGGAAGGCAGTTTTCTTCATATTGAAGTAATGAAGAAGTACTCCCAGGCAAAAGCGCTTTGCCAGGAACAAAACTGGACATTTTCAGATGCTTGAAACAGGTGTTATTTACACAAACACCCTACGCTGCGTTAGATGCGTAATGACAGTAGCTGTCAAACACATATTTCATAGAAAGAAAATTGTGAAGTTTAGTGAGCAATGCCATCTACCGTCAGCATCGCAACCGAATTAATTCATAGTCCTAATAACTACGCTTCCTACCAATCTGGACAGGAAAAACGGAAAAAACGGCCTGCTCGTCGGCCGATGACATCATCGAGCTGCAGGACATCCGCATGAGCCCGATCGCGTCGCTCCGCAACCGCCACTACCCCAACAGTGCCACCGTCACGACCAGCGACTCGGCGGTCGACTCCACCAAGTTTCCGCCGAGCTTCCGGATTGCGCGGTCGTACGGCTCGAGCACCCGGAGCGGCCTCAGGTATCGCAGTGCGCGAGGTAAGTACGAGGTGACCACCCATCCGATGCGACCCCGCCCCCGGTTTCTAATCTTGTTCCTTGTTCTTGTAGGTCAGGGCCGCCCGAAAATGCTGCACGCGATCAAGCGCGGTGCGTCCGTCATCAAGGCGTCGATACCGAAGATCAAGGACGTGAACGTGATCGACAAGTACTCGCGCGTCATCTTCCCGGTCAGCTTTGCCGCGTTCAACGCAGGTTACTGGATATTCTACGTCTTCGAGTGACCCGCAGGAAGCGAGTGAACGGAAGCGGAACCCGTGCCGAAGACCCATCGCCCACTCCCCAGCCACCCTTCACGTGTCACTCACCGTCCCTTCCGCATCGTCCAGCGCGTCGCGTTGTGGTCCAACTCCGGTCCAACATCCGGTCGTCCGGTCCGGAGCGAAGCGCCCCTTTAGAGAGAGAGGCTTCAGCCGGTGAACCGCGTCTTCGGTCCGCCATCGCGAGTGGATGATTACCGCAGGCTAATCCAACGATATTCCAAAGGAACAATAACAAATCAACTACCTGCAAGGGCGTTTGCAACACATACACTGCTGCTACTGTCAATGCGTTACTGCCACTAACACGCAACTAGGCTTTCGAAATCCCTCTTCCGCCTCACACAGATACATCCGAATCCGGGGTCTGGGGGTTTTGGTTTTGCAAGCATCGTGGGAAAAGCATGTACCAGGTAAGTACGGCGGGTCAGGCCACGGTCACGCAAACGTTATGTCATCGTGCACTACGGTTAACATTTGACTCTAGGTAGGCGAAGGTCGAGATGGCGTCGAACTTTCCGTAAGCTATTAGTGTACCTGACCACCACGTTCACGATTTTCTTGTCGGCAGCTGGCTCGATCCATATAATGTCCCTCGATAACCTAGAATGCCAGAATGTCATCGGCATAGGCCCAGATCTGGCTGGACTCGAAGTAAGTGGTCCCTGAGGTCTCAAGTCCAGAGTCCCGGATGGCCCAGCGCGACGTTGAAGAGGCCTTGAAGCCGATCAATAGTCCAGTATGGGAGTAGTCGTTTCTGCAGAACGAGAGAGAAGGCAAGGCAAGACTTCTTGGGTACAGTTCTTCAATACATGTTCTTGGAGCGCTACATCTCTCAGTCGTAGTTTATTCTTCGTTAAGTGGGTGTAGTTATGGCTCTCGTATCTGCTCCTTTCTCATGGAGTCCCTATGAATAAGAACCTGGGTCTTATTCCCACCCGTTGTACTTGGGCGTGTACATTGAGCCGACTCGATTGATGTCGACGATCGATCAATACGTGATCGTATTGGATTGGGAGTAGCTCCTTCCGGAGCACAAAGTTGGTACTTCCAATCAGCAGGTTCCTGAGTGATGAGTGATCACATCACTTACTGGTAGACTTCACCACCGATTCGAAGGTTGCTTTGTTCAAGTTTAATTAAAAGTAACCCTTCGAGATGGTTGCATTTTGTGCACATCAAAAGAAATGCCCAACTTCTTGGTTTGCTCCTTTCTCCTGGCCGAGTATTTGTTTCCGCACATTATTTTTTGCACGGTGAGTGCGAGGCTCCAAGCTGTATGTTTATAGACCATGTTTCTAAGTTTCATAACACCAGTCCCTCCTGTCCGGCTCGGTCGGCTACATCATACTAGGTTGTTCATTATATTCGGAGCCTCGATAACAAGGAGCGATGCTATGAGCCTATTTTTTTTTGGTTATATTGGTACACTCTTCAAATGAACGTATGTGAAGTTTCATTTCAATCGGTCACTTACTTTTTTTTTACAAGCCATTTAGTATCGACATGTCACAGTATTTTTCACAATGAAAAAAATCAAGTCTCGTGCAGTGATTGAATTTTTATTTTTGAAAGGTTTAAAGGCAAGGGAAAATTATGAACGAATGTTGAAAGTGTTTAAGGACTCTTTACCTTTAATTAGGTGGTTAAAAGGGGCGGTTATGAGTTTCGACGTGGTCGTAGTAGCCTTCAAGACGATCCATGTCAAAAACGTCAAAAAACAGACACAACATCGGAAATCATAAAACAATACAGGATATCGTTTTCGAAAATCGTCTAATCACTGATACAAATTAAGTACAAGACCTAGCCAACTCATTGAGCAGTATAACCAATATTTTGACTGGAGTTTTGGGTTCCTGAAAGCTGTTTGCAAAATGGCTGCCGCATTCGCTAAAAAGCCATTCGAATGCATCTTTCTTGACAACATTTAAAGCGTTTTCGATAGGATAAAGTGGATTTTGTGCATTGAATCATCACTATGAATGAAGCTTAGGTCTATCACCATGATCCTGAATCAAAACAAGAGGTTAAGGAGTGGAATGAACCTTTTTCTTCAGTTCCGAAACGAGTTCCTCCAGAAATTTACTAAAAAGATGATAGCATCAGTTTTGCGGGATGTGAATGGAATTTTGCTAGCGGATTACTTGCAAATTGATAAAACAATAAATTTTGATTATTTTTGTAACATTTTAGAGCAACTGAACGCAAAAATTCGTGAAAAAAGACCCGCTTTGCAGAAGAAAAAAAACCTCTTCCATCAGGGCAATGCACCGTGTCACAAGAGCATTTCGAAAATGGCAAAAATCCATGAATTAAAGTTCGAATTATTGGAGTATTCACCGTATTCATCAGATTTGGCCCATAGCGACTTCCATCTGTTTTCAGACAAAAAAAAATCGTGCGCGGAAAGTGTTTTTCATCAAATGATGACGTCATAACAGCTGTAAAAAAATATTGTGACATGTCGATACTAAATGGCTCGTAAAAAAAAAATTAAGTGACCGATTGAAATGAAACTTCACATACGTTCATTTGAAGAGTGTACCAATATAACAAAACAAAAATTAGGCTTGTAGCATCGCTCCTTGTTATCGAGGCTCCGAATATAATGAACAACCTAGTACACCTGCGCTACGTCGATTCATCCGTTTTTTATGCGAAAGTTCGAACCCTGACATCAACTTGCAGTGCAAAAGTGTAAGGCGGTGCTTACCACGGCACTGTCCGTTCTAATAATAATAAATACGACCACTCGCTCGGATATACTTTGATCTTTAGTGTGCGACGGTGTGTGTGTGTGTGTCCATCGAACATCTCTATCTCTTTCGGCAGGCATCTCTTCGAACGGCGTGCCAACCTAAGACTGAAAGTAGAGACTCGTCAAGAGAGGGTCGTGCCGTAAAGCTCGCAGGGAGCTTTATTGGATTCGCCCACAGTGTACGCACTCGTTTAACATGGCAATCGCTCTACCAGGCTGTTTAGTAAGTTTTGCGGTTCGATAAGAAAAACACAATTTTGTATACACTTCCTGATGAGATGCCTAGATGGCTTTTAAATCTCTTTCAGTCGCTCGGCGATTTAACAATATGATATCCTTTGTTTTTCCTACGATTTCAGGTGTTGTTGCTGTTTTTGGACGTCTTTGACGTGGATCAAGGCTTGTACGGCCACGTTTAAATTCAGCAACCGATCATTTTGCGGTACTAATTGAAGGCGAAGAGTCCTTCTACAGGGTGCCTCATCATGACCCATACTTCTTAAATGTTCAATAACTCCGCTTTTGGTCTATTCTATTATTTATTTAGTCTATTTTGACATATCAGACAGATTCTGAAACGTTAGTCTATGCGGTTTTAGTCATAGATCGATTTACTGAAATTATAGCGCTGTACATTGAAAAAAAATCGTTCTGATTTCTTTCTGTGGGACTATTTGAAGAGTATGGTTTATGCCAGACAACCGAAGACCATTGGAGAACTGAAGGCCAACATCATCACGTAAATTGCTGCTATTACACCCGATATGTTATCAAATACAATAAAAAATGCTTAAAAAAGGGCCGCCTTTTGTGTGTCTTAGGGAGGAGGTCATTTATTCAATATTGTATTCTGAGTAAATTGTCAATAAACGACATTCTATGTCAAAATCGGCTGAAAAATGGCGGAGTTTTATCACATTTAAATAGTTTGGATCATGATGAGGTACCCTGTATACTTTCAACATTCGCTCATAAATTTCCTTTGTTGTTCCTCGAAGGTTGTAATAAATATTCAATCAAAAATATTCAATTAAAATATTCAATATCCATTTTTTTCCCACTGTAAAACTACGGCACGAACTTAAAACTGTACTAAACTGTAAAACTTAAAGTACTGTGACACGTCAATACTAAATGGCTTGTAAATAAAGAATGAAGTGACAGATCAAAATGAAACATTTCACGTACGTTCATATGAAGAGTGTACCAACATTATCAACAAAAATTTACACTCGTAGCAGCGCCCTACGTTATTGAACAGCAAAACTTATTGAACACCACAGCATGGTGAATGGTAATGGTGTGGTACCATTTTAGCTACTTGGGCAGGTCTCTCGCATCAGGTTTCTGGGCGATCCGTCGTCCGCTTACTGTCCGCGCGCAACAACTGGCGTATTGGTCCTACAGCGGTCCGCGGACCGTGGTGTACGTGTAACCATGAACGACTCGCGGCGACTTTCGATTCGAGCGCACCCTTCTCTTTTCGGTTTCGCTCCTATCGCCGCAGCATAGCAGCCAGCCAGTCACCGAGCAGCGCTGGTCCGAGTGCGCACCACCGCAGTTTCAGTCAGTGCGAACCGAGCGCAACACGCAGACGTCGTCGTCGTCGGCCGAGAGCGAGCGAACGAGCTGAGCGCGTGCACAAGCGACGAACGGACCGAACGGACCCACGAGACCCACGAGGTTCGCTCTTCCTAGCCTTCTCCATTTCGTTTTCAGTCCGCCATTCCGTGCTATTTCGCTTCAATTGTGCCTTGGTGGTCAGCCAGTGGTTCTGTGTGTACATGTGGTAGTGGTTTTCGCTTGCCTCTGGACTCAAGTTCCAGTTGCTCGAATTTGGGATTCTAAAATGGGGGTGCATTTGTCATCTGCTGAGCCCGCTGGCGTGTGGCAGCAGCAGCAGCATGCCCCAGCGGCCCTCCTGTGTACAGCAGACGCAGGCGAAAGTGAAAACCAGGAAGACGGCAAGGCCCGCAAGCCCTCACGGTGGAACCTCGGCCGACAACAATCAAACTCCCCAACCAACGGGCCCGTGGAGAGAAAAAGAGGGAGCAAGAGATAGACAGAGAGAGAGAGAGAGAGAGAAGGAGGCTGGGAAGGAGGAACCAGTTTCTCTCTCGCAGAATTTATCAGCTTCAGAAAGCAGAGCTTCCACTACGCGGTCCCCTTTTAGCCGGGCCACGCCAAGTTTCCGGCTCCCTCGGAGTTGTCGAAGACTCCCTCGGACGTCTTCCACACACTCCAAGGTTATCAGGAGTTTGTTCTCTGTTATCAGAAGTCCAGAAACGACGACGTCTAGTCGCGTTTTAGAGGTTCCTACGGGTCCGATCGGGAGACTCTGGTCTCTTGGGCACTCCGTGGAGAATAAGTCCGTGACTGTCCGTTTGTTTGGGGTTTCTCACACTCTCGCTCTCTCTCTCTCCTCTGCTCGGCTGTGGCACAGTTTTGGACACTCTTGGAGTATTGGACCTGACCCCAAGAGAACGAAGAATATAATTCCGAGGCCCTCATCCGATTTCTAGATCATCAAGAGTTGAAGAGCAAGCCGTGCCGTGCCATGCCGTGCCGTGTGTGTTCTTGAGAGGTTTCCATTTCAACCCTGTCGCACGCGCGCGCGTGTGTGTGTGCACTTCCGTGTGTAGGTGAGTGGCGAATCCAGTCCAGTGGTCTCCAGTGGTTTTCCGTGTTTAGTGGCGGTGTCTGTGTGTGTGTGTTGAAAAGCGAAACAACGCGAGTGGAACCAGCAGACTGGCGCCACCACCTACCTAGTGTGGTCTAGTGCCGGGACGGGGTACCGTCACTCCTTTTACTTCCTCATTTGTCAAGCGCGGACTTCGGAAACGCCAGCAATCAACGGCCAGCCAGCCGAGCAGCCGGCTGCCGCCCTTCGGACGAAAATGCGTCCCCGATGGAGGCGTCAGTTGACCACCACCGGTGACACCGGTGGTGGCCGATGTCCTGCCGCGCATCAAACAACACCAGCGTGCTGCACCGGCACCAACAACAACCAAAGCCAGCCAGCGATGACCCACCGTGGACCATCGCTCCACCTCGTCACCGTCGTCGCAGTAGCCGTCGTGCTCGGCCTCACCTGTCTCTCGGGCGTTAACTGTCAAGGTGAGTCAGGGCGTCACGCCGGGCTGCTCCAGCTGTGTTGCTGGGCCTCGGCTTCAGTAACGGTGTCCTTCGCGAATCCTTCACTTTCTGTTCACGGTTTCCAATCCATCGAGTGCCGCGAGTCCACTCGTACTCTGTCCGCTATATTCTATGGGACTTCCACCTGCTGGCTTCATTACACCTGAACCCAATTAATTCTACCTCATTGGACCTCATTACGGAACGTGTGAACGCCCCAAAACCCGGCCCAGACACCCCCGGGCCGGGAACAGACCCCGATCAGCCCTTGATCTGTCACTAATTGGGAGCCACGATTTCTGGGTTCTGGCTATGCCTGGGGTCAACTATCGCTCCGTCGAGAAAGCTCCAGCTCGTGCTGTGCTCCAAATTTCTCATGTGCTCTGTACCGAGCTCTGTCCAGCCGGCCACCGCCCCTCCCCCTAGACACAAATTGTTTCCGGCGCCCTCTCCCCCCCCCCTCTTTCTGGTGAGCCAAATGAGGTGCAAGACCCCGTTGACGCCCCGGTCACTTGCGCTGGGAGTCACTGGTGGCACTGGGAGATAAAAATTTCCACAATTTCCGCCACACAATGGTGGGAATGGAATGGTTGGTGGTGGCCGCCTGGGCTGGTAGCTGGTGGTGGTGGATAAAAAATGCGGACACCGCTGGACTACTTCACGGGCACTTCGGACGGACCCCGAATTCGGAGAGGCGTTCCTCGGCTCTCGGTAGATGACGCCGTGTTAATGGTGGTCTCCAGCGACGCTAGCGAACTGTCGTGTATCTTGTGGGATGAGAGACGAAGGAGGGAGTGGAAAAGGGGGAGCCGGACGGGAGGGAATAGGCCATTACCACCCATTTTTATCCCATTTTTACCTCGGCGGTGGAATCCCCGATGGAGTAGTGTACTTGAAAAACACTCGTCGGTGTTCTGGCGTGGCTAAGGTTTGGCCGCTACATCTGGCGGTCGTTGCGCGATGCCAGAGCCTCCCGAATCTGGAGTCGCCTTTACCGAAACCTGACATTTTTCTTTGAAAACCAAGAAAAACGGCCTTCACTAAACTTCATATGGGTTCGAAATCTTCGCCAGATCAAAAGGGCAACAATATGTCAACGTTCGTGCGGCGTGCTGTTACCTTTCTTGGCGCTACGTCTTTGGAGTCCCTGCTTTAGCGGTGGCTCCAGGGCGTCATAGAGTCCCGTCGACTCCCGTGAGTGTACCGTAATGGATTGGACTTTCTCCAAAAGGCAGCCTTTGCCAGCAGAAGTCTCTGCAGTTCTAGTAATAGTAGCACCAGCAGTAGTATGGTTTGGGGCTGTCGGACAGTCTTTTGCAACGATTGATCGGCGCTCGGGCAAGAAATGTGGTAGTAGCTTAGTTCATCCACCTAAACGTTGCACTTTCGGGATGATCCATCTAGTGTTTGGATTTTAAACTTCCCATTACTTGACGTTTTGAAACGTCAAACTTTATTCTGGAAATTGTAAACATTTAGTAAAAACTTTGACATGGGACGAAATGGGACGCTACGCCTTCGCCTCAAGACAAGCCGTATTTTTCGAGTGCTAGATCGTTGAAGTAGTTGCCCGACGAGTACTGCTACTTCGAATGTCGGTTCGAAGGTGACACTTCTGACGTCACGGCGTCATTTTAGAACACGTTTTAGAACACTCCGAAGTCCGGGGCTTTAACTGTGCAGACCACGATGATGATGATAATGATGACTGTCTCGACGGACCGACTGGATGACGGTCAACTGTCGAGGTAAGCTAGTGAGCCCCAACCAATTTTCGATTCCCTCGCTCTTTTGACGTTCTGCCGTTTCAACGATGGACGTAGATCCGCTCCAGGATAGTGTAGTTGTACAATACCCGGCCCCAAACATTCTGTCACGCCGGCGTCACGGTGTCCTCGCGGAATGGCGGCTCAGCACAGCACACGGCAGCCAATCTCATCGATGACATTGTGGAGAGCGGCGAGCGAGCGAGTGGCGTCATTGTGGCAGCCTTCGTCCCGGGTACGTTTCGTTTTACCGAAAGACCTGAGACGACCGGTGCGATGAGGAGGAGGTGGTGGGTGGTTGGACGGGGAGTGGCGATTGAATGTTGCGGAATGAAATGCCACACCTGATCGAGAACAACGCGCTAATGGGGCCACTGAGCACTGGACTGAAAAAATGAACTGAATCCCCGACATCGCCGGTAAAACTTGTTTCTGAGCGCGCGGTTCGGCTCGGCTTCGGCGCCAGCTCCAGGGTGCTGATCATAGTCAGTCACTGGCCAGCCACTCTCACACGAATGCGTGGGAAGGCAGCAACCCAAAATGGGGGAACAGATCCTCCCGGGCGGTTCCAGCTCCAGAGCAGTTCCCTTTCTTCAATGCGATGGCGACGTAATCCGAGTCCTGCGGTGCTCGGTAGTGCCGCGCTGTGGTTGCATTAACACACCGTTTAGCACTTGTCCGACCGATTTCTAGCGTTCTGTATTACCATTCGCCGTCATGGCCACCACCGTTCGATTAGTAGGTCATTCACAATTCCACGCTGATATGGTCCAGTGCATTTTCGGTGCTAAAAAGCCTCCACCAGAAGCAAAAGTCAATGATAATAGGACACAGTTTTTGTTTTCTTCTTCTTCCTTTCCGGCATGGTTTGCCCCGTGTAGACCGATGTTGATCTCTGTTGCTTTCTGTAACAGTGTAGTCCCCGCATTTGTGGATCAATTTCCTTCTTATAGCTGAATGCATTGGCCAATAGCTTCGCTCATGAAATGAAGCTTTTCGGGAGCTTTTCAGGCCATCATCTATTTGGCCAACAACGTGACTGCAAAAAGACACTTTAGCATTGACTTGCTAATAGAGAAAAATTGATAGCAGAGGAACGTTTCTCCAGCACAAGTTGGAAGTTTGCACAACGTTACAGAAAGCATCGGAGATTAACATTACCGCCGTTGCAGGCCAAGACCATTCGGCCGCGGTTTTAATGGTAACCTCGAACAATTAGTTAGTAATGATTTTGCGCTTCTTTCATCTCTCTCTCGCTCTTTTTCTATCGGCCGGGTTAACACGGACTAATAAAAAATGGGAGAAATTCAAAGATTCACATTCTCGCAGAAGGGCAGCCTGTCTAAACCAGAACCTGTTCGAAGCTGTGCACAATAGTTTCCCCTATCTCCCCTACCCAATCCCCACCCCTCTCACTCCCTCGCACTTGTTTTCTCTTTCGTTTTCGCTATCTTTCGGTTTCGGTATCACATGCGTAGCGTAAATCTTTGGCATCTTTTTATTTTAATTGTTTGGCGCCCCCCTACAATCCGGTTCAATGACCGGCCGAATGGGACACCGAAAGATGAGAGTCACTACCGGTATGCCCTCCCCCCACCGCACCCCACGCTCACTACTAATAAGTGTGCAGCGTGCGTTTTCCGTGTGTGTGTTCCTCTCATATATTATTGTTTGCATCCTCCACTCATAACACCCCGGGGGGGCAGGGGGGGGGCAGGGGGGGGAGATGCAAGATGAACTGCATAATGCTGGTTTGGGGTACAAACGAAGGGGCCCCGCAGTCGATCGCAATGGCGTCAAAATTAAGTGTGAATTGTGTGCGAACCAAAAACACCCCCCGCCGGTGCAGGTGCAGGAGCCACCGTACAAAACATGATTACTTTCGAAAAAAACGGTCGATCAACGACGACGGCCGACGGCTGGTGATGGTTTCACAACGATCACCGACACTGCACAGTGCGCGTGCGCGCGCGCCCTGTGCGTACGCAGCTTCCCCGAGACGCCGTCAGTTCTCGGGGAAGCTCGGCGGTCGTCAATCGAGACCCTCCGCCTGCACGGAAGCGGCACGCGGAGCGCGGGGGCCGTCACGGTGCTGAGGCCGCAGTTATGCATTGTTTCGTTGCATGATCGATGATTATCATTTCTATTTCCCATCGTTTCCCGTCGCTCCCCCCCCCCCTCCTCCTTCCCCCGACCTTCCTTTCCCGCATCTTTCTCCTCCGCGCATGGAGAAAACACAGCCCGCGGGTTCGTCGCTTGCCGCCGGGCGTTGAAGTCTTTTGAATTTGCGAACGCAAAGGTCGCGATTTTGAAATGGGATTTTGGTTCGAGATTTTTTCTTATTTCGGGCTTTTGCGTATACAAAGAAAACAAAGGCAGAAAGGAAACAGGAAGTTTGCCAAACTACAACAAAAAAAATCAACGGGCGTTGAGTAACAAAGCGTTGAACCGAAGGCCTCCAAGCGATCCAAAGCAGGAAAAATGGCAAATGGTGCTCTAGATAGTGCGCGCTGCTGCGAATTTGCATTGCAAAAGTTCCCGGTACACGAGCTAGGCTCAGGTCTCAGGCCTGCTTCCTGCTTCCGAGAAGGATCCGCGACGGGTGTCATCAACGGGTTATCCTTTTTTTTATGCGGGATATTTGTGGTGGTAGTTTTTTGCCGAAAAGGGATTGTGAGCGTATTAATGACCGATCTGAACGGAGCAGCGTAACAGCCGATCCTACCCTCCCCCCGTCCGATACGGGACGACCGATGATGGCGGCCTAGACGACCCATGTTACCGAGAAGGTTGCGGAACGGCTATCGTTGTTTTTTGTTGGTTGCGAATGCCGTGCCGTTTTCATTTTTGCATTACGGTTTAGGTAACACCCCTTGTACCGGGAAGTTGTTGATGTGGTCGACGACGAATTACACACACACACACACACACGCTGGCACACGGGCACACACGCAGCGAGGGTAATTCTTTAATAGGCCCCACTTTTTCGAGCGACGCAAAGCCGACCATCGAAACTGAGCGCACTTCTCGGTTGAACGCTTACATCAGCGATGCGGCCGCGCATCAGCTTTTCGCGTATGATGGCGCATATGCGATTGATTTCCCCATTACGGCCAACCGGGGCCAGTCAGCCAGCCCTCGGGGGTGATCTAGCAGTTGAAATAATTGCTTGGTTTTTTTTTAATCGCGCTTAGGTTCAATATCAAGAAAACTCTCCCCGCGGGGCGTGGAGTCCCTCCATGTTAACCTCGTTTGTTGGTTCCCAGGACCCCCCTCCCATGGCGTTTGATGTGACCATATCGCCGGCCAACAATTCAGGTCGTGGACAAAATATTAGAAATTCTATGTGCATAGCGATCGTGTTCCCTTTTCGGGGCTTTCCCGGGGCGGTCCGAGGCACGGCACGAAAGGCAGACAGAGAGAGAGAGAGAGAGCGAACGAGCGAGCTGGAGAACGAACGAAGGAGAAAGAGAGAGCTGATTCGGGGCTCGGGGTGACATGCATATCGCCACTTCGCTCGCGGCTGCCGCGAAGACAATCGACGGTTGGCGACGACGGTTGAAGATTACTAATAATACCCTAAATACCCGTATGTTGCCGCCACATAGCTGTGTTGGAGTTGTTGGACGCTTTTTAACACTGTTCCTCGTGGATTCTTGGAACTATCGCTTATTACTGCGTGTGCACCAGCAACGGAATCCGGGTTCTCAATCCGGGACCGTAGTGATCACGAGGGTAGAGATCTCGTTACTCTACGCCGAGACGGGGTCACAACTTTCACAAGTGACTCACCATACGCGGTACTCTACACTCACATGTATTGCATTTCCCAAAAGATCTGGGATCCTCACTCAATAAATATTCAGCTGGGATTCAGCAAAGCAAGAACTAACAAGGCAAGACAAGCAGAGATTAGTGCAGTGGAGCAATCGGAGCTAAATGGTATGAAGATGATGTTTTCTTCAAATAATTGCAGCCCAGAGGAGACCAATCTCCGACTCGGCGCTTCTGTAGTTCGTCCTTCCTTTTGTAGTTTACTTTTGACAGATTCCTCACTCTTGTGACTCTTGGTTACCAAACCGACCCCACTGTCAGGCCAAATTGGTTAAAAAGTAATTAAGAGCATAAACAACAGCTTTCGTCGCTGTCGTCGGTGACGTCTGTCAATCACGCAAAACACTGTACAGAAAGACGCTCCGCTCCGCAAACAGAGAGAGCGTGTGTGAGGTTGTCGTTGTGCCGTAATGTGCCGAGCATTAGCGAACTTTTGGTGGCCAAGACTCGATCAGGTGCCGAGAAGTCATCGGAAATGTCACGCGTACAGAGACCCGAAGGCCTTTAAGGCCCGTGCACAGGCAACATCGGGGAGTCGCGAGGTGTGAAACTTGATCAAACGATGATCAAGCGTCACCTGCGGCGATGCTGGGGCGATGCTTTCACGAAACGTGGCGTCCCCAGCACATTCGGTGGCCAGTCACTTTCGCTCACGCAGCCTCCCATGGAACGGCCGGAGCCGGAGCTGGAGCTGTGTGTGTGCGTGTGGCAGAGAGCGGCCACGACAAATGGTCGGACGGACGATGAACGCATGGGAAAAGATGTTGCATAGCTTCGCATAGCAAAAGGCAGGTCGCCGGTCGTCGGAACCAACCGCCGACCTCAATCGTTGGCGGTTGGTGGATGTTTGTTCTGGTTGAGGTCACGCCAGGTCCGCGCGAGCGCGTGAACAGTCAGCCAGCCAGAACCAGCAGCAGCAGCAACAGCTTGATAGAATAATCATCGCCATGGGAGAACAATACCAAATGCGCAGTGGGAATGGTGTGTGAAACGTACGAACCGTGGCTTACCACTCGAAGACCCTCGCATTTTGTTGCTTTCTTGTTTTTGTCGTCCAGCCAGCCAGCCAGCCATCTGGCACGAACACCACCGCAAAACGCACGCGATACGCAAAGGTGGTTGTTGTTAATTTTGTTTGTGGTGGGATTCTTTGCGGCCGATGCAAATGAAGAAATCGATTTCACGTAACCCATGCCGTTGCTGCTGCGCGACGAATACCCAAACGGACCGCCATGCGGACCGTGCGGACTTTTCATTGTGGCTGAGGAAATATTCATAACCATCTCTCGTAAGACACGGCAAAATGCACAAAAGGCAAAGCTCCCAGAGAAAATCGGTTATTAATAATTCATTTTATTAGCTTCATACTTATATCATATTCAGCAACTCCAATTCGTCAGCTAATTTTGTGATCGATTTTCTAATGGTGGGCGGCTCGGTGGGTTTCTATCGAGTGGAGTTCTAAGGTATTTGAAGGGTATCGATCACAATATTGATGTTTGTTTCTGCATGCAATGCTTCCGAGCTTCAACAACGGCAAGAAGCTTCATCAGGCCGAGGTCTTGTGGCCTGCAAACGGCGACAATGTTAGCTCTCTGTTGCTTTCTGTAGCGTTGTGTTTTTACTGGTGCGCGGTGTCGTCATCGCCACGACCGCCGAAAAATCAACTCTCCCTCTCAAACGGTAATGCTGACCCGCTAAACGCCGGAGTGTTTTGCGCTGCTGGCGGCCACGGGCTGGTAATCCATGTTCGTTGCGCACGTATTTTGTTAACCTTCACGGTTCGGTTCCGGGTTCCGGTTTCGGCGATCGATTAAGGAAATCAAAAGTGAAACGAAAGTGGTGGTGGCAGGTCTGGGCGAAAGCGAAACGGAGCCGCGGGCGGGGGGACGGGGGGTTTGTTGCCGAAGCCGGCCCGAAAACTGTGGAAATACTTTCACCAAGCGACCGACCGACAGACGGACGGAGCCCGGATGGACGGTGGTGGGGCATGCAAAGTGTCCGACGCCGTAAAACTCGCGTAACCTCACACACACACACACAGACAGAGAGCAAATTAAAGTATTGGAACTTTGGAGCTTCGAATTGGTGTTTCGAGAGCTTTTACTGGACCAACCAATGTTGTTGTCGTTGGTCTCGGGAACCTTTGGTTCTTCGGCCAGCTTGCCGGGGAACCATTTAGGGTTTGGAGCTGGTCCTACGTTTGTGGAGAACGTGGAGGGGTGGTTCACACCACGAGCAGCAGGGTGAAAACTGGTACAAGCTGCTGCCGGTGTTGCTTACGCGGCCTGCGCCACGTTGGTCTCGGACCGCTCCACACACTCCACGCTGGGCTGGGCGCTAACGCCGAAGATAATTCACGTGCAATATGGTTGCACAAGAGAAGGAACCGCATACCGAAGCGGCACCGACACACACACACACGCACTACGGCTGTCTGGCACACGAGCTGAGCGGCACCGAGCAAACGGGACGTGTTACTTCACCCGCTCGTGATCGATTCGTCGAGAACGCGTAATTGGAGTGTGGAGAAAAGAGGAAAATGGCTGCACGGCCAATTGCACCAACCAGACCTCTCTCCCTCGGCGGTATACAAGATGTGCCGACTGGCCGACTGGCCGATTATGATGGTTTTACTACTCATTGGCTACTACTACTACTACTACGGGGTGGTCCATCAAGTGTTTGGATTTTAAAGTACCGATTACTTGACTTTCGGAAACGTCAAACTTCATTGTGGAAATTGTAAACATTCAGACATGGGACGAAATGGGACCTTGGGACCTATTAAAAACTGATTTCCAAAGTCTTGGTAAGTCTCCAACCATACGTCAACACACATACGTCGTGCAAGAGAAGCCAATGCAGCACAACGAGTGACAGTTTAGTGTGGACTTTGTTCTGGCGGTCAGTCGTTGGCCCCATTTTTCTGAAGAAGGATCCACCGTAACACCGTCGATGGCCTGGTCTGGTCTGGTCCTGGTCTGGTCTGGTCTGGTCTGGACCTGGGCGCCACTTTGCTGGTGTCCAGTGCATCCTCAGGGTGCGTCGCTTAAGGAGTTTTCTAAATTTCTTTCGGTTTGCTCGTGTCTTTTTCCTCCCCTGTTGGTGCGCTGCTGCTGCCCTTACCACCGCGCGACAGTGTGTGGGCCTCCGGCGGTGCCAGCCAACGCGCGGGTCCACGTCACGAAGGCGGACGACGGCTCCGGAGGGCTGCGATCGGCACGCTACGAATGCGATGGCGGCTTCGAGCTGTTCGGTCAGGAGACCGTTCGCTGCGACGCGGCGAAAGGCTGGGATCGTGAGTTACCATTCTGCGGTAAGTAACCCCCCCCCCCCCCTCCACCCACTCCCCCAACGATCTGACACATCTTCCTTCAGCGTTCGCTTTCCCTGCGACGTTTCTAATGTCACACCTTCCGCGGCAAAGGGGGCTTTGTTTTGGTACCGCGAAGTGTGAAGTTCCTTCTCATTACCTCCTCCTCCCTACCCTCCTGTACAGGAACGAATGTGGCGTTCCGGAAGCCGGTCAACCAATCGTCGGCGACCCGGGCCGGACCGGCTGGGTACGCGAACGACGGCAAACCGGGCAACCAGAACCCGGACGGGCAGGAGTGCTCGGAAACGCAGAAGGAGGTGTCACCGTGGTGGCGCGTCGACCTGCTGACGCCGGAGGAGGTGCGGGTGGTGCGGATCACAACGCGCGGCTGCTGCGGCCATCAGCCGCTGCAGGACCTCGAGATACGGGTCGGTAACAGCAGCTCGGATCTGCAGCGGAACCCGCTGTGCGCCTGGTACCCGGGCACGGTGGACGAGGGGAGCACCAAGTCGTTCACGTGCGCCCGGCCGCTGGTCGGCCAGTACGTCACGGTGCAGCTGGTCGGGGTCGAGAGCAGCCTGAGCCTGTGCGAGGTGGAGGTGTTCTCGAACGACGAGTTCTCGGCCGACCGGTGCGCCGCGCCCGCCCTCAGCGTCGACACGGTGGTGACGACGTTCGCGAAGACCTGCTACGAGTTCCACATCACGCGCGGCGAAAGCTTCGAGAAGGCGCGGGCGATCTGCCGCTCCAACGGTAAGGCAGACCCGTGAGTCCCCCCCCGTACACCACCGCTACCATTCACTCAATCCGCAGGCGGGGACCTAATACACGACTTCCGGGGCGTTACGACGGACTACATCATCTCCGAGCTGGAGCGCCGCAAGAGTGACCTGCGCACGCAGCTCGTCTGGATCGGTGCCCAGAAGGAACCGGGCATCACCTCACGCACCTGGAAGTGGGTGGACGGTAGGTAACGGCGCCAAGCGTCAACCCGAACCAGGTCATTCGTCCACAGAATCGATGACCTTTCGATAGAGGACCTGAAACCATTGGCCAGGATACTGTACCAATAACACCAATCGGTTTGCCACTCTCTCTCTCTCTCTCTCTCTCTCTCTATCCGTAGGCAGCACCGTGAACAAGCCGACATGGGGCAAGGACCAGCCGAACAACTACAACGGCGAGCAAAACTGCGTGGTGCTGGACGGCGGTCGCAACTGGCTGTGGAACGATGTGGGCTGCAACCTGGACTATCTGAACTACATCTGCCAGCACCTGCCGCTGCAGTGCGGGTCGCCCGACGCGCTCCTCAACACGACCGTGACCGGGCGTAACTTCTCGATCGGTGCCACCATTGCGTACCGCTGCCCTGTGGGCCACTCGCTGATCGGAACGGAGGTGCGCACTTGCCAGCAGACCGGTGCCTGGAGCGGTGCGGCCCCTGCCTGCAAATGTGAGTACTTCGCGCTCCCGCTCTCTCTCTCTCTCTCTCTCTGTGCCCTAATGGTCCTTGGCCCTGTTCTTCTTCGCTTCACAGACGTTGACTGTGGTCCGCTACCGGCGCTGGAGCACGGCAGCATCATCCTGTCGGAGCAGCGCACCAGCTACGGCGTGGTGGCGTCGTACAGCTGCCACGAGAACTACACGCTGATCGGGAACGAAAACCGGACGTGCGGGTCGGCGGGCTGGTCGGGCCAGCAGCCCAAGTGCCTGGTCGACTGGTGCCCGGAGCCGCCCACGATCCCCGGCGGCCGGATGCAGGTGTCGGGCCGGCGGGCCGGCTCCACCGCGCTGTACGCCTGCGACCACGGGTTCGTCCTGCTCGGCGAACCCATTCTGTCGTGCGGGCTCGGCGGCAACTGGACTGGCCGGATTCCGGTGTGCCGGTTCGTGGACTGCGGCATGCCGGCCCGGCCCGACCGCGGCAATCTGCTGCTCGTGAACGACTCGACGACGGTCGGGTCGACGGTGCGCTACTTCTGCGACGACGATTACTGGCTCGTCGGTCCGCAGGAGCTCCACTGCACCAAGGACGGCAAGTGGTCCGGCAGTGCTCCGGGCTGCGAACGTAAGATTTAGCCTTTTTTAGCGTAACACGACGTGGCGTAGGGTCGCTCATGGGAGTTTTTGATTTGGTCTATTGTAGTAATCACCTGCGAGACACCGCACGTACCGCCGGGCTCGTACGTCATCGGGTACGACTACAACATTCACTCGTCAATCCAGTACCACTGTGACCCGGGCCACATTATGCGGGGCGAGGACACGCTCGTCTGCCTGGAGTCGGGCCAGTGGAGCGGCGACGCGCCGGACTGTGAGTACGTCGACTGTGGGACGCTGACACCGAGCCCGCACGGGTCGCACCGGTACCTCCAGAACACGACCTACCTCGGCTCGGAGGTGCTGTACGCGTGCAGCAACTCGCACCGGCTGGCTGGCCCGGCGCGGCGCGTCTGCCTCGAGACGGGCCTGTGGAGCGACAGTGCGCCCCGCTGCGAGGAGATTCGGTGCGCGGAACCAACGCTTACGCCGCACAGCTTCCTGAGCGTCACCGGCAATGATCGGATGTATGGCCGCACACTGATACGCACCGCGTTGGATGCTGCGTCGTCGAGCGGGGCTCAGACCTACAAGGTGGGCGCCCTGGCCAAGTATCGCTGCGAGCGGGGATACAAGATCGTGGGCGAAGCGTTGATCACCTGCGAGGAGAACGGCCGCTGGAGCGGCGAGATTCCGGAGTGCGTCTGTAAGTACCTTGGAGCGCACACTTTCGTGACGGCTATCTGACGCCATACGATGCCGCTTTCTCTTGCCATTCTAGACGTGGACTGTGAGACACCGGCCGACATCGTGCACGGTAAGGTGACGCTGGCGACGAACGCCACGTACTACGGGGCGGCCACCCTGTACGAGTGTGGCGATAACTACAAGCTGGACGGGGTGTCCCGGAGGCTGTGCCTCGAGGATGGCACGTGGAGCCATGAAGCGCCGCGCTGTACGGAGATCACCTGTGATGCGGCCAACGTCACCGACAGCGTACTGGTGAACTACGGGACTCGGCTGGTCGGCGTACGGGCGGAGTTCAGCTGCACCAAGGGCCGCTACCTGGTGGGCAACGCCACCCGCACCTGCCTGCCGAGTGGCCAGTGGTCAGGAAGGAGCCCGATCTGCAAGCGTAAGTCTTCGGTGAAAACGGATCTTTGAAGCCGTCCAAATTACCACTAAACTTACCACTTCCAGTGACCGACTGCGGACGCCCGGCAGACATCGAAAACGGGCGGGTGATCGTGGTGAACGAGTCTACGGTGTACGGCGGCTCGGCCGAGTATCACTGTGTGCCGCACTTTAACCGCATCGGACCGTACCTGCGCAAGTGCATGCACGACGGCAAGTGGAGCGGCGAAGAACCACGATGCGAGCGTACGGAACCTGTTTGCTGCCTGACTGCGAACATCGAATTTTGATTCCTTCTCTTTTTCTCTCTGGAACAGTGATCGTGAACGATGCGCAGGAAACTAGCAGCCTCGGCACGGGAATAGCCATCGGGGCGGCCGTCATTGTCATACTGCTGATCCTGATCGGGGTGCTGTTTCTGCACCGCAACAAGGCGCGTCCCGTGAAAAACACCGAGAACGTGCAGGGGGCGGAACACAAGGAGGACCAGAATGCGGCCGTCATGTCGTACTCGAGCCTCGAGAACGGGCGCCACACGTTCGACCTCACCAACCGGGGCGGCCTGATGACGTTCAACACGTTCCAGTCCAGCGGCGGCGCCGGCAATCATCCGCCTCCGCCGAGCCAGCTCACGCATGGTGGCACCATCCACAACAACAACAACAACAACAACAGCACCACTGCCAGCAATAACCACCACCAGCATCGCGGTGGTGGTGGTAGCCCAAACAGCAACAGTCATTCGGGCGGCGGTGGCAGCGAAAACATCTACGACCAAATACCGAGCGAGCAGTTCTACGACGCGCCGTACGAGATGCGCACCAACGAGGAGGTGTACGAGCCGGAACCGACCGGTCGGGGCAATGTCATCACCATCAACGGGGTCAGCGTTCGATGAGCGGCCCGTTTCGGCCCGAATCGAGGCAAACTAATCGGACCCGAATCGCTCCACGTCCTCCTGCGTCCTTCGGGCGTGAACACGTGATCCCCTGCACCACGTGGAGCCGGTGCCGGCTGTGCTAACAATGTAAAGAAACGAAAAAAACGCGAGAACCATCGCATCGCAGTGTGTGAACTGTTTTCACGATGCGGATCCGTGTGTGCGGTTGTGTGAATGGGCGAGTGCGTGTGTATGTGACAGAGAGGTAGGGGGATGCTGCTCGGACTAATCGTCCTGGTGTTCAGTCAATTCGGTCAACTGTCCGCAAACGTGACAACAACCACACACAATCGTATACCTTCCATTCGACATGGTGTGGCATGATATGTTAAACCGTACTGTATATAGACATTTTAAATTCGTTTGTTGGGTAAGCGACGTTAAGCGGCGCTGGCATTAGGAAGTACAGCGCAAACGGTAGTAGCAACCCCGAAATCGTCTTCGGTCGACCGATTCAACACCTATCGCCTCAGTGCGTGCATCATTACACCATCTTGCCTGTGTTTTCATCAATCTGCATATCCAACAACCAGCACATCCTGCTACTATATACTGAAATCCTTATGCTTAGTTTTATTGTTACTCTGTTACAAGAAAGTCCCGCTTTGTACATAATCAACTTTTATGCAACCCCTCTAGGAGCAACCGAGCAACAAACAGAAAAGCATCGAACTAACTAATCGGTAACAACGTGAAATCAATAACGTGAAGAAGAATTAAAGGTATTAACTAGCTGAACCTCGCGTTGCGACTCACACTTACTCACGAGGGGAAAAGAAATGAACTTGGTTCGCTCCTGTCCAGCCTGCCTATCATGCCTGCATATGTGCGACGCTCCGGTGACCGACGGCAATATTTTGCAACCGCACGATACGTGACTTTTTGATCGTTTCCCGGCATATCGGACACAGCGGGCGCTGATCTACCCAATCGAAGATACACTGCCAGCAGAACATGTGCCCACACTGGGTTACGCTGATGTTTTGCAAGGTGTTCATACACAGGGCACACTGGTGGTGTGACGCATCAACCGTACGTTCGCTCGCTACCGAAGTCTGGCCGCCTGCTGGTGCCATGATCGGTGTGCTTTTCGATTCCCCGCGGTACTGTCGATAGCGCGCAACCAACGTGAGCACCAGCTGTACCAGTGTCGCGTAGCCCAGCACGCGGTACCCGAGCATGGAATGGTTCTCCTTCAGGGCATTTCGTATCAGCACCTATTGGGACAGCGTGAGTGATTAATCGAGTGCTTGTAGGTCGTAGCGGTCCTCTTGGTGGCGTGGTACTTACATAATTGATCCCCACTAGCCGCTTGGAAATGTGATACTTCCCGCCGTTGATGTAGAACAAGCTGGTGTGGAACCCTCGCACGAACGGCACCATCACACGCACCGTGTCGATGAGTTGGCTGAGCGCACCTTTCGCCGAAGGCAGCAGCTCATCGTTCCGGTCGATTTCATTCTGCAGGTAGGCCAGCGCACTATTGGCCAACCGTTCGCCGCCGTATTCCAACAGTATGGCCAACAACTGTAGCGCCTTGTTCGGCAGCATTACGTAGTTCGAATCGACCTGGATGATCCCAGTGTACTCTTCGCCGAGTGTTTGCAGATTGTTCGCAATCGCGTAGTGGTGGTAGAGTATTTCCGCGACCAGCCTGCATAGCGCGTTGTACCGGTACCAATGGCGCTGGCTTAGCATCAGCAGCAGGTCGCTGAGCGCCAACCGTATTTCCTCGATGTGCTCCTGGTCCTTCTGCACACTGCGAATAATCTCCGCCTGGCCGGCATTCGCGTGGAAAAGCGACATTTTCGCTGCTTTCCGTGCGAGCCGTTTGTCTACCGACCGTTGCTCCGAAGAGGCTGAAAACACAACTTGAATCTTCTCCGCGTTTGCTACTGATCTATCCGTATTCTTAGTGCAGACCGCCTTCGTTAAGGCAATTCCAAATACCGATGCTGCAGCTGCAGCTGCGGGAGAACAAATTGGCCACGTTTGCACAACTTTATTGGTTTTACACTTAATTTACCGTTTGTTGTTAACCACTTTGTTGTTAACCGGCTGTGTAGAGCAAGAGCGGAATTGCAATTGGCTGACAGCTCCCTGGTGGAGCTGAGACCGTTTATACGTTCATATCCGCGGCTTTTGAATGTGCGTAGCACAAGATAGATCTATATGTGTGTACTATGTAAAAACTAAACAAAGGGCGATAATGCATCGCGGTCCTGCCCCCCCTGCTTTGCCAGATAGGACCCTGTCGGGGGGAGAAACAGGATGTTTCCCGCATCGGGAAATTTTATAAAAAATACCGCTTCGCGATGTAAACAAATGCTGCTGTCATCGCAAACGTTACTGCATCGCCCCCATCATGCTATTTATATAGAATAGTTTTGCACGACTATTATTGGTTAACCGAAAAACGTACAATGACCGAAACGTTTCCGAGCATAAGTTGACAATCTAGTGGAAGAGAGTAAATTCCAAATTCTGTTAAATTCCTAGTGCACCGCAATCTCGGAAAATGGAATACATACCATCCACCTGAATACGAAAATCTGTTTGACAGTTTGACGACGTTCTATCCGTGTTACTGTTGACAATCCGGATGACCAGTACAGAGGCAAAAGGGTTGACATCAGCGCCTCCAGCCTCCAGCTGTGAGAAACACAATCAGCGGAGCGCCCTCTTCGTCATCGCAGCTGTCAAACAAAATTTCGGCACGGATCGCTGTGCGGAGTCACAATTGTTTTGAGCGTCTTCCAGTGCAGTACGGTTCTTTTGTGCTTGTTGGATTCGTTAACGGTGAGTAAATACGATGGTAGTGGTAAATTTAAAATAGTTCCAAATATTGCACGCGACCATTAAATTAAGGAATCGCAACCGCACCGCATCGCGGCAGAGTGAATTTTCTAACGGATTAAATATTGTAAGATAAATGTTTTTATGCCTTTACCTACATATTGCGGTCTTATTAGTGGATCGTATGAACTGTGAAACGAACGTCGATTTACGACGGACTCGTTTGCTTTGGTTACTTTCGAGAAACATTTTCCCAAGACTCTTTAATGTATCGCTTTGTTCGTGTACATTTTGCAAGACTTGCATTTGTTATCAAACGCACTGCGTTGTCTCTGAACGATATAAGCACACAATAGCAAATCGGTGCGTTGTCCGAAATTAATGAACACAAGCGATATGAAAACGAAAAACTCGTCTTTTCCTTTTATGTCATTAGCGCCTTTTACGGTAGCGCTACAGCATCGCTCTGGATCCAACATTGGCCGATAGTTCGAGTAGGTGAGGAGTGGGAGTGCAACTTGCAATGTAGAGGATGCGGAGACAGAAACCGAACGACTGCGCTTCGGCTAACGGAGAAAGAGCGAACACTTTCGTCTCCCTCGTCGGGAGGTCAATAATGCTAATGTAGTGTGGTAGTGTGCAGCAGCAGTCAAGTAGGCCAGCCTTATAGGGTCATACTTTTGGCTCGCACGAAGTCACCGCTTACTTTGGCCCAAACCACCACACGACCCCAATTGCCGACCATTCCCTTCCCAAAACTAACCGCATGTAGGTCGACGATTACCTGTTGGTTGCGCACTCGGTGCCGGGTGGTTAAAATGGGCGGTTAATTGTTATGGAAACATCTGGCAGTTATATTTTCGTCTCGATGCCCGCTGCATGTTAACCGAGCTGGTTGGGTTTTTGCGCCAGATGTGGGCCACTGCATTCCAAACTGTCTAGCCACAATGTGAGAAATAATGTTTCAATCTTCCGATTTTATTGCTCTCCAGCTCCCAGCGTCAAGTCGTACGGAAAGCGGTAATCATCTCGCAATCAGTCACCGCCATCAACTAGAAACCGCCAACATCCACCGTCGCCTGTACCGTAAAACCAACCAGCCGAACGATGTCTTCCCGTAAAACGGCCGGACGGCGTGGAACGACGAAGAAGCGTGCCCAGCGCGCCACATCCAACGTGTTCGCGATGTTCGATAAGGCGCAAATTGCCG
The DNA here is from genome assembly GCF_943734635.1 of Anopheles cruzii. Classification (NCBI taxonomy): domain Eukaryota; kingdom Metazoa; phylum Arthropoda; class Insecta; order Diptera; family Culicidae; genus Anopheles; species Anopheles cruzii. Next base: position 9,420,614 of record NC_069143.1, read on the forward strand.
AATTCAAGGAGGCGTTCAACATGATCGACCAGAACCGGGACGGGTTCATTGAGAAGGACGACTTGCACGACATGCTGGCGTCGCTCGGGAAAAACCCGACCGAAGAGTTTCTCGACGGCATGATGAACGAGGCACCGGGGCCGATCAATTTCACCATGTTTCTCACGCTGTTCGGCGAGCGGCTCCAGGGCACGGATCCGGAGGAAGTGATCAAAAACGCGTTCGGTTGCTTCGACGAGGAGAACAGCGGCGTCATGCACGAGGACAGGCTGCGTGAACTGCTGACAACGATGGGAGATCGTTTTTCCGACGAGGACGTCGACGAGATGTTCCGCGAAGCACCGATCAAGGACAGTCTCTTCGACTACATTGAGTTCACCAGAATCCTCAAGCACGGGGCCAAGGACATGGACGAGCAGTAAACACCGGTAGTCGCTTTCATTCGTTCTCTTAATGCACCACGTAATTGATAAAAAACTAACCTTGAGCCCGCTGCAACATAGTTTGTTAGCGCTGGAGCTACATTTACCTTTGATTCCATTTCCATACAAATACTTGCATTTAATTTTCAATTACATTTCATTTGCATACAAGATGACTTTCTGGCATTCTCAAGTGGGAGGTCTTTACTAGACTAGCGCACAATCGCGCAGCGCAGCACAGCGCAGCCGCCTTTCCCAATCCGCGTACACGCTAATAAATTCGAGTGTTATAAACTTTCGGTAATAAAACGTACCATTCCCCATGTTCATTGAACCGATATTCATCATTTCTGTTCGAAGAAAAGCAACCAGGAAAGAGAGCAGGGCTTGAATTGGTGAAGGTTTACTTACTTTTCTATAGGTTCTCCTTAATGGTTCGTTCTTAAAGGTTCATGTTATTTGGAAAACTCTCTCCTTTCGATGCTGAACAAGTGAATACGATAGATACAAATCTGAAAATGTTTTAATGGATTAAATACTGAAGAAGAAAACTGATTTTTGGCACTCACGACAATAATTCACCATGGTCAGGTGTTAGGCAAGCGAAATCGATTAATCGATCGATTGCTGAGTGTGATGGCATCATAAATTTGGCCTAGTTCTCGTTTATCTGCAAACCTAGATTATCCGTAGCTTGCTCAATCCGTATGCAAGGCTGAGCTATATCGGAGAGCCATTGACCTTTAATGTCTACGTCATCAGCATAGCTCGGTCTCTGGCTGGACTTGAAGTAGATGGTCCTTCAGGTCCGGTCTCCAGATTTCTAGGCCGTCGGCGCAAAGAAACAAGAGAGCTTACCTTCACTTGTATTGAGGCATAGTCATTCTAACAAGTCTAGTTAGTTTGGCCGGTATTCCGAAACTAGTTAACATATATTTTACTCTGGCTAAGCTATCAAATCGATGAAGAGGTGGTTAGTGCGGTTATGAAATTGAACGCCGAAGCAGCTTCAAGGATCTCTGCAGCATGGTGAAAGTCTAATCGGTACAGCCACACTGTCGCAGATCGTGAGTTTTTTTAACAGATCGTCTGTGTTGATAGCCGATCTCCGCCTCAAGGCGATCGTTATGTGTGCCTATCAGGAAGAGGACACCGACATCGAAACTTCATTTCCGGTGTTGTGTTCGAGCAATGTGTTCGAAAATTTTCCAAAATATTATATATGCAACAAAATGGTTCATTTATTTCACATGGACAAGCCGAATACGGTATTGGCTAATGCATGCAACGCCCCAATGGTGGTCTGAAAATGATTGCTGCGCTCTGAGTAAAAAATTTTACCTATGTTTTGATGAAAGACAATTCAAATGCCGTTCAGATGCCGAGAAATGCCGCTGCCGTTTGGAGAGCTGGTGTTTCATTTTAGGTGTTTTTAAGATCGCACTATGCTCTCTGCAACGGTAAACGGCCAACCACTCTCGTCGCAGATTGCCAGTAAAACTTACGTTATCAATTGTGCGAAACATTCGAAAATGTTAAACTTAGTATGTTGAAATATATATAAATCGGAACCGGAAATTACGTAAATTTTGCGGGTACGGCCAATTCGTCATCTGGTCACCACCCTCAGGAGAGCTCACCAAGCCGCTCGCCTAGTACTCATTTTCCATCGCCCGGTTCAGCCCGCGAGTGGAGGGGGCAGTAAAAAAAAATCCCTTTCAGAAGCAGGAGCGATTCCGGCCCGGCTTCGATTCCAGATTCGTTAAGTAACAATTAACGACATAAATAACACGGACGGGGGCGGGGGCGGGGGCGGTGGGTCGTAAAAAACCGGATGCGATGACGAAGCGCCAGACGAAGAACGCGTCAGTAACAGGCTGGACCCGTTTCACCCATCCGCCGCCGCCGTCACCCGCTTGGCGATGGGCAGCATTTTCTTTTCCGCTTCCCTTCCCTGCAGAACAGCCCCGCAACTGAACACTGTCGTCATTCGCTGCACAAATCAACCGGAACAGAACGTAAACAATACCACCACGACAACCCTTTCGCTCGCTGTCATTCATGGGGCGGCTAATTGACAGCCATGCGCGGCGTGCAGTTGTTTGCTAATGCTGCTGTTGTTTATATTTTTTTATTGTTATTTAACGAACCAAACGGAGCGTAGTATTCGAATGTAAGTCAAAGTCGCCCCCCCCCCCCCATCAGCAGCAGACCCCGTAGGTTGCGGGGTTTCTGCAACTCAACTCACCGCCAACCGCGGGTGGCCGCGCGGATGACGTAAGGTCTTTTTGCAAAATTTTTCGATTGTTTCGATCGGGATACGCGCATCTGCGTTGTAGAATTGCGAATTGAGTAACGCGATAGGTGGCGCTCGCGCTAGCCACTCTCTATTGTGTACGTATCGTCAGCTCGCACCGTATAGGTTTGAGCACCAGGGGGCCCGGCCACTCATTCCGCGCCGTGAGTGGCCTCAAAGAGTTGCTTGGCGCCGTGCACCGCGGCTGCGTCTCAGTTTCCAACTAACCATCCGGGCTGCGAGTGTGCTGCGGGTTCGGATGACCACGACGAATCTCTCTCTCTGCGCGGTTGTGCGTTGTTTGCCTCCCCCGATTTTCCAACTCCCCCCGGGGGCCGGGCCAAGAAAGTGAAAGAAGTTTTCCCGCTGACGTTGGCGTGAGTGTGTGTAGTTGTTAACAGGCAGTAGCGTGCGTCCACCACTCAATGTCCACTGCTGACCAGCCAGCGAGCGAACTGGCCAGGAAGTAGTGCGTATATGCGCGGCGTTTGCGCTGTTCTAGGTGGTTCTTATATTCGTGTGCAGCCGCTTTCCACCGGCAGGCGGGAAAGGCAGCTAACGGGAATCCTAACGGTAGGTTAGGGTGGTTACATCGGGTCCGGGGGGCCTTCTTTTCACGCGCAGACAGGGTCGGCAGGCTGTTGTTGAGGCGCCATTAGCGCCGGCTGGTCACACAGGAACCAAACGGTGGGGAAGGGTGGGTGGTAGCTGCAGGATGAGGAGCGCTAGTCCCCGAGCTAGCCCTGCTTATGGACTCTCCCGGGTCCAGGGTCCCGGTCCCCGGTAGTTGCGAATTGCGATTCCTTGCAACACTCCCCCACACTGACACACACAGGTCCAAAACGGTTCTCGGGTCCACGGGTGTGCGCGGGGGGTTGTAAATAGGTGGCCCAGTGTATGCCCGTATGTGTGTGTGTGTGGGTGCGTTTACAAAATTAAATAGAGCAATCCTTGAAGAGGTTCAGAACCACGGTGACGCGTGATAGGTGCGCGCTGAACGCTGAGTGCTGGTGCGACTTTGGAGCAGTCAAACAATATATGTGGACAGTGCAGTCCGATCGACCCCCCCACACCCGCTCCCTCCCGTCTCAACAATCAACCACACGCAATGCAAACATTATCAATCATCACAACCAGCGCCAGTTTGTTATTGTTGCTGTCCTGAAGCCGAGCCTGAAGTCTCTCTCTCTCTCTCTCTCGCTCGCTCGCTAAATGTGAATCGCCCACCGGGAACCGGAAAAGCGACCCCCCCCCCCCCCCCCGCCGTGTGTATGTGTTCTAAAAGGATCTACTGTTTACACAGCCTTCCCTCAGCCAGGACACTAGCCACAGCAAGCGACAATGACAGACCGCCGACGCAGACTCAGGTGAGTGGCACACGATAGAGCCGTTTTCGTGGACTTTCTTTTCGTGGAAAAGTTGCGATAAAGGGCTTTGGAGAGTGGAGCGGGAGGGGGGATGTGGGGGGGACAATAGCGGGACACTAAACACTCCGCCAACTGCGCCACTGGCTGGCTGTCACGTCGAATAGCGCGAAAAGAAAGCGTGAAAAGCGGTGGGAAAATGCGGCTCGGCAGGGCCGGGGGGTGTTCTCTTCTCGCGCCAGCCGTCTCTATGGCTGTGAGCGCGTGTGTGGGTGGACAGATCTTGTCCGATACTGTGGCCCACTTGCATGCGGGACGACGACGACGACTTCGAGCAACTCAACGCCCCAGCAATCTACCTTTTCCGCAGATTCTCTCTCCTTCTGTGTTCAAAATATAGGCCGGCCGTCGGCCACATTTCTAGGCCATCTCCCGCGAACCAGAGCCGCATTGCGCATATTGAGCATTTGGGTCTAAGCGTTGCGCGCACGCCACGCCAATGCGACCAAAACATTGCGCGAGCCGAAAAAAGGATGATGTAAGGGCGCGTGCTGGCGCGACAGAATGTGGCCGCGACTCGAGCTGTGCTGCACACCGTCGAATGTGAAATGCGAAGCCGCCGACCAGAAACGGGGGATGGATCGTAAAAGACCGGATGCGATGACGAAGCGCCAGACTAAGCGAAGCGCGCGCGTCACCAACAGACTAACCCGTTCCGGGCGCACGTTCCGACGTGTTCCGACGACGCCCCCAGACGATCTTCTTTGCCGCTTGCTTCGCTGCCGACTCGGTTGCAAGAGTCGCCGAGAACTCGCCAAAGAGCAGATGATGAAGATGCATCAAAACTACCAAACGACATCGAGCTGGGAATCGATCAGCTAAGCCCTACCTAGGAACACATTCAGCGACCTTAGCGCGACCAATTATGTCACGTGTACAAAGAACGAAAATCGAAACTTCGCGATAAGCGCGATTCGCTCGAGATGCATATACGTAGTTTCGGTCTCGAAAACGTTCTTGCATTCCTGGCTGCTTCTTGGCCGCGGCGCACTATAGAAGCCAAAGAAAGTTACGAGGAAACAGAGAGAGAGAGAGAGAGCGCGTGTGCGAGCGAAAAAAAAACACCAAAGGAGAGAGGGAGAAAACGAACCAAACGAGCATAACTTTGCAAGGGGGTGGCGGGGGGGGGGGGGGTGTTTCGCGCTTTGAGCGGGTGCGCGGGTGGGTGAACGAGCAAGAAGCAAGTCAAGCCAGCGAAACAACCTCAACGGGGCCGAGCTGAGAGAGAGGCTATAGTGTGTGGGATGCAATATTTTCAAGTACAGGGTTATCCATGTCGTGGTTTCGAAATCACAGCTGGGCTGGGTTTGGTCAACCCAATCATCTCATCACCCATTGAGTTGAATCGCTTAACACCATAACAAGGTGTTTGAAATGCGAAAACGCTCATTTTTCCATCCAAAATTCCTTCCTTCACCGACGAGACACATTTTTCACTTGGCGGCTGCGTAAACAAGCAAAATCGTCGCATCTGGGTCGCACTGGCAACACCTTGAAACCGATTGAAGGAAACAGCGCACTATGCGGCTGGCGGCGTCAAAGGACCCTAATTTTTCGGAAAATGACGAAGGGAGTCAACTCCGAGCGATGCCGCCAGATGAGGACCCTTTTTTTCGCCCACAATTGAAGACATGGATTTACGGAAGATGGTGTCATGTCAGCGTAAGACGGGGCGTGGTAATTTCGCGCATTTTGGTGATGTCAATTGGCTACCAAAGGATCATGCGCGATTGCCGACACAGTTGCACTTTTTTTTATAAGGGCAAATGATCATGTTCCGGGTCGACAAGCCCCGGCCCACTTTGGGGGCATTTGAAAATGGCCGCATTCGTCAAGTTATGGACGAGGATTCGAACGTGGAAATAATGGCATAGTAGTAAACTTCAAAGGAAATGGATAACCCTGTGCATCCGCCTTTTTTGGAATTTGTTGTTGTTTGTGTTTTTCCTGTGTCATCGACCGCCAAACAGAGCAACGGCCTTAACAACGACTCGTTGCTTTCCCCTGGGGGCCGGCATCCATATAGCATCAAGCAACAACAACACAACCATTAGCCATTACTGTAGCCACAATCAACAATTTGCTCCGGCAATGCTGCGCCAGCGCGGAGTCCGAAAACGAAGCGAAGAGAAAAAGCACTGACAGATAGAGAGTACTCGTTCACTGCCCGGCCTGACAGGAGGCTGCTGGCCCGTAGGGGAGGGGGGGTGATGGTTCCCTGTGTTGTGATGGTTCCCTTCCGGAGCTGGCCACACTCTACGACGTGTCTCGGCCGGTCCGGTGGCGGATTGAAACCACACCGCGCGAATGGGTTGCAGTGTGGTCGAAGTAGTTTCGGATTGTGTTCGGAAAGTGGGCCAATGTATAACGGGAGAAAGCGTGGGGGGGAGGGTCCGTGGCAGAATGGACAGAATCGATTGTTCACCAGCAGAGGCGAGGCCGATTCAGCTACTGAATCCACCGGCATCGGCATCGACTTAGCCCGTTCCAGTTCCACTTCCGCCCCAAAGTACTGTCGGTAGGTTGACCACACCGGGCTTATTTTTGGTAGTCGGTCCCGTCCGTCCGTCCGCCGTGGATCCGCGTGACTTCGCCACACACACACACACACACACTGGGCACTTGGGCTGCATTTGTATGCCTCAGCCGTAGCTCAGCACTACTGTGCACAGAACGGACGGAACAACTATTACGGGGGGACCCAATTCGGCAACGTCAAACGGTTGTTAGGCATCCATACAGGCCTAACAGTGCCCTCGTCCAAGATTAAAACAAAAAAGAAAAAACAAAACGGTTGCTAGGCGTGTACCACTTTCCGTGCCCGAAAAGGTGCCCGGAATCGTGGTGGGATGCGGAAGCGCCGACTTGCGGTCGGCGGGAAGCACTACAGCACGGCGGCTAGTAACTCAATCGGGTTCCACACAGGTTCATGTTTTGTAACACCGCTCGACACCGCTTCCCGTACAGGGCTGCAAGCACCGAGCTAGGGATTACCGACGACGACCCAGCCAACGAAATAGAGACATTGGAAACATCGAGAAAACATTGAAGTATGGCCGTAAAAAATGGAAAATCCCACACCACCCACCACTGGGTGTTGATTGGACAGCCGCACAACAATGCTGCTTCGCTTCCGGTGTGTGCCCTATCGGGAACAATCGGAAGATACGCCGGATGAAATCGATAAACTGTGAGGTAGCAGACGAGACACCAACTTGTCCGCGTCCGAAGATCCGGACCGAAAGCCCGAAGCAGGCCAGCGGGCCAGCCAGTCGCGGAATGCGGAACGGAGTTTGATGCCACGGGCGGCGATCGGAGGCCGATTGTCTCGCCGAGCTCTTGGGTGCGTCCGATAGACCAATGGGACGCATCATCATCAGTATTTGTCAGGATTCCGAAGATGGGGGGCGCCTGTTGAAACCGAATGTCGTCCAAGATTTCAGCTTCGCCGAAGCGCGTCCAATCGCGTCCAACATTCAACTCGGTCGGCGGCTCCTTCTTCGCATTTTCTTCGCAGAAAAATGCGACCAAAGCATCCGCGCGCATCAAACTCGTCACTCGTTGCGCTGGGTGCGTGCATTGGCTTCTCTTGCACGACGGCGTTGGCGAGCTCATCGGCGAAACGTGCTTTTCATTTCGTAAATGTCCAAGTTTTTTGCGGAAAGGTTTACGGATTTCCAGAATGGAGTTTGACGTTTTAAAACGTCAACGTAATCCCCGGGGTTTCGAAATGGTTTCAGGCAAACATTGGCAATCGGCTGGCGGCGGCTTCTTGGTACGCGGTCACGCTTCGCTAGACTTGTTGTTTCGTTTAATTGCTTTTGGGCGCCCGATGCGATGATCGCGAATACCTTCGCCGCAATCCGTGGCGCCGTCCGTTTGGCGCAACCCGGCGCCGATTCCGCCACACGCTGTTGCAGCACTCCACCCCCCCGAGGCCGTGCAATTGGGCCACTCGCAGCAGCTGAGCCCAACACGCGTCGTCGCTTCGGTTCGGTTAGTAAACATTCACCGAACCGGGCTTGGTACCTACATGCCGATGTTGCGCCGAGGAGACGATCGTCGGAAGTACCCGGTGGTGGGCCAGTGAGGAAACTAAAATAGAATTTGACGTATAGGAAAACAATCTGCGGTCGACGCTACGCCATCGGAAAAAAAACAAAAACAAACCGTCCTCCGTGGTTCGCGTTTGAAAACCGCACGGCTGATAAGTGACGTATTCGAGGTTCGGCGCATATGCACATGCTGTCGGCATACGCTTACACCATCACTGTTCGCCTCTCCCCTCTACACACAGTGTTACTCTCTGTCGCCTTCGTTTCTCCCATGCACAACACACGTGGTTAGGTCAGTCGTCAGTCGGAAAACCCTGGAGGAAAACCGACCAATGGTTTTATTTTTAGCCGTATTTATTAAATTAACATTTTATCGCTTACCTTATCTAACCTAACAAGATTACCTTTGTACGGTACGGCATATGGCATTTGCCTGCGCCACTGGATGGCCTAAGGCTTTTGGGGTTCCTCCGTCGAGCGGCGGTCCATCGTTGGTTTGCCGGATCCGGGTCCGGGTCCTTTGCTTGTTGCGTCGCAACAGTACCATCAGACCAGACACAAAGCCAACGGCAGGAACCCAAAATAAAGAAGTAATGTAAGGTCTCTGAGAAGAGTCCACTCCAGAGTCCCAGATGGTTCGCTCCCTTGGCACAATCTATTGATGATAGCGAAAGGGAGTAAGATCAAATTATCAAGATCGCGTAGACTTTCCTCTTCGGAATTCTGCTCGCCAGTTACCAATTACCTGATCAACGTATGGCACTAGTCATTCCTTCAGAACGAAGGAGAAGATCTTACAGACAGTATTCAGCGCCGTCAAGCCCGCCTCTAGTTGCCACGTAGGTTTTTTCATCCCGATCGATTGACTTTTCCTTAGCTGTGAGTTGAAGAATCTCGTGATCAACTCCCTCCAATTTGGGGTCTAGACGCTATAGCTTCGGGAGAGGAACGATTGCCACGACTCAAGTCTCAAGCGACCAGCAGTACTTGGAGGCAATTGACCACGGATTGGATGTTTTTATTGCCAGTCGGCTGTTCCGGAACCGTTTCAGGTTTAGGTCTATCCTCTTGCTTTAGCGTCGCAGCGTACGCTCGTTCAGGGCCCGTCGTGGACGATGATGGGGTGAATTTCCCCTTAACGACGATAAAGATGTTTGGAATGCGTAGGAGACTGCCCCCATCGTATCCCATGTTGGAATAAGTGGAGTGGCTCTAAGCGTTCACATCCAATCAGCGTCACATCCCATCTGTTCGAATTCATGAAATCATGAATGTTGAAGACTGCATAATTTTTTGGTCCAAATGTATCGGTGTCGGTAGTGTGGAACACTCCGCAGTAGCACAGCCCTACGCAGTCTACAGCTGAACAAAGCAACGGTTCGGTTACCGCAAATTTATTTAGCCAGGAGTTTGTGGTGACAGTTCCCCGCGACAGTTCGGTGCCGGGGCGCAACAACATCACTGCTCTAGTCGTTTAGAATCGTTGTAGTGGGTTTAGTGAGACCCCCGTGGTTGGGGGAACTCGCCCACTCAACGAATCCACGCTCCCACCAGAATCTATATAGGCACAATGCCAATAAAGAAACAGTCACTCCGTTGGCCCAGACTCTCTGTGGCATAGTCTCCGAGTGATCGCGGTTGAGAGTAGACCTATGTCTCTCCTGGGACAGATTGGTCTGATTAGCATCTGATAGGGCTCTCCCATAGGGAGACAACAGATGTTAAACTGATGTTAGAAAAGAGGCCAAAGTCACATAAGAGTTGAAAAAGGGCGAAAAAGCTTAAAGTCTCCTCAATGCTAGCAACCACAATCCATCGTCTTGTGGCGTCATTACCTCAACAAGCCCAATAGCAATTGAATAAAGACAATAAACGAGAGCCTAGCATGACAATCTTTCAATAAAACCACTTTCCTGATGGCTGGATTTCGATCCATTGAAGTAATCCGAACCCCCCAAAAATAGCACTCTAATGGCACACTTGTTAAGTTGGTGATGAATTTAAATAAACGATAGGTTCTTGTAGCAGTACCAGCAGCAGTTATATAGCCATGGCGAGAAATGTCGGGGTCCGGTTGATCCGGGACGCCGCACCGGCACGGCAAATGCCTATTATTAGACAGTTCTGCTGTTAGGACCAAACTAGCGTCTCCAGTGGTAAGTAACCACGCTCGACAGCGATTGCTTGGACACATTCAACTCGCAGACACTTTACTGCACATTAAGTCTCGGAACAGTTTATAGATTATTCACGCACCTCTGAACGGCGGTCGTAAAGCTAATGAATGTAGTCGCTCTATTTATCTTTATCACTCTCTCTCTCTCTCTATCTCTCTGCTTTTACCCCTGTTTCTCATACTTTCTCACATTCTCAATCTAACTCTTTCTCCCTATATTTCATTCTTTGCCCCCTCACTGTTTAGCTATTTCTATCTCTCTCTCTCTAACACCGTCTCAACGTTTCTCAGTTTCTGAGAAAGAACACAGTTCTTAAAAAATGCTCTCGTTTAGTTCGCCCTCCCCTCATCCACACAAGACTGTGGCAGCATTGCATCGGTAGTGGTTGTTTAATCCCCCGATTGATTATCCCATTACCCAACGCTAGGCCGACCGACATTCCGCTACCTATTACTGTGGCCAAAAATAGCGGGTATTTGCCTGTAACTCAAAAACTCTTGATTTATCTAAATTCTTCTAAATTCATGTCATCAACGTAGTCCCCCCGTCCAAGATCTCAGACTGTCAATCACCGGTTTTGGAGGGCCGGTCGGTTCCGTTTCTTTAATTTGAATGCTACATGTAGCTCATCAGTTGATGAATGGAACGGCGTAGTTGAACAGTTTCAGAATTCTTCAGTTATGCAAAACGAAGAATTCACTCTTGACACTGTCGGCAAAGGACCCGTATCTCAAACGCTAATTAGTATTATGGTGCATCATTTGACACAGAGTTGTTGGCGGCAGTGTTGCCAACTTAGAAATAAAAACATTTGTCCCTAGCGCAGACATCCAAATTTCCGCTACTTTTTGCCCAGGAGTGTTACTCCAGTGGCCATCGGAATCCCAAAGACCACAGAGTCACTGTAGCCTACGCCACAACCACAGGCAGGACTCGTTATGGGATCGAAAATCAATATCGCCCTCTGCTTGACTCCAGCCCAACCTTGTCCAGGCTTGCTGTTGAGGCGACGCTCTTCCCATTAGGGAAGACAGTGTAAAGTTGCTTCCGGTTACGAGTTGATACAGAACTTATTTCCATTACTACAGAACACGAGCATCGAGAAGCCGAGACTACATAACAGCTTCCAATAACTGCTCCTGTTGTGATTGCTATCCGCGCTAGGTTTGGGGACGATGGTTTCGGTGGCCATCGGCATGATGGCCGAAGTATGAACTTCCCCCAGAAATACCCACTGTTGAATGGCCGTGTTGTCTCGAATGTCCAACCGGCAACAGCGACGTTGCGGGCACCCTGGACCCTGCTCAGACCATTAGTACTATCCAGCAATCCAGATCATTGACATACTAACAGAGATTCACTTTCGCTCATCATATTCCCGTGTGTCTGAATCCACGGTTGAAACAGATCACAAGACCTGTCAAAGACAGTTTGGATGCGTTCCAACAAAAACCGAACAGAGAAATTGGGAAATGCGAATGGGCATCACCCGAAACCGATCTGCCGTCCGAAATTCTAGCAAGTAGCTGACTTAACGTCAGTGCAAGAGTTAGACTACAACACGGTGCTGTCCGCAAGCACCACTCCGCGGATGCTCCAGTCTCCTGGAGGGCCAGGTCTCGGGAGGTAGTGTCTGTTAGGTTATCGCGCACGTGTGTGTCTGGATCTTAGTGTTCGGGTGTGTTCGCGTGCATCACTGATTTCTGTCTCTCTTTCTCTTTCTCTCTCTCTCTCACACACACACAAACACACACTCTCTCTCTCTTTCTTCTCTATTGTTTTTCTCTTTTCCTTCTTGTGGCAAAACGCACAAATCTACTCTGCTGCTGCTGCTGCTGCTAGGTGGAACACGGACTCAGACTGGGGAATGCCGGCCGGTTCCTAGTGCTGCACGACGGACCAGTAACGAAGCCCCAGCAGAGTGTTTGCCCATTGCGTAACATTACGTGCGTGCGTGTGTGTTTGTGAGCTACCGTTCTTGACGTGAAGAAAAACTGTTTGTTGTGCAATACAGATGAAAAGCATAGGAGCTATAGTAGCGAAGGCGAGCTCGTTGATGCGGTCTGATTATTCTGACAGCATGACAGCGATTCGCAACAGAACGGCACGGCACGGCACGAAATCGGCGGGCCACTCACGGAAGACGCTCCGCGAATCGAAGCTCTCGCCAACCAACGGGGTACTCAGCTACACGTCGTAAATTTTGCCCACACACTTATCTGGCGTGGCATTTAAGAGATGCTGAAGGAAGCTGCATGCTAAAAATCACTCAATTGATAATAACAACACAACACACTTCGAACGTGGGTGCTCTCAGGAGGGCGAAAACAAGGTTTGTGTGAGTGCGTATGGCAGAAGCAATAACAGCCAAGCCCTCCTGGTAGGGTTTCGAGACCTGGACCTCCGAGCCTCGCTGTCTGGGTCTCTCGGTGTGTGTGTGTGTGTGTGAAGGGGTTGTTTTTGTTTTTGTTTTGGTTGCCGCCCAGAGTCAGCCACCCCGTCGGCCCCAGTCAGGCCCCCAGCCCGTTTGGAAGTGCGTTTTCTTGACCAATTCCTTGCCTTGATCTCTCCACACTCTCCAGACTCCAGTTTGTCCAGCCGTAGCTGCCGCCCGGAAATGGATTTCCGCTGCGAGAAGTGACGTGAGTGCGTGAATCGTGTCCAGTGAACGCGACAACCTCTCGGGCAGCAGCCGTGCAGTTCGCTATATCACGCTGTACTTTTCGCTCCCTCTGTGTGTGTGCGTGTGTGTGTGTGTGTGTTTATTTTGTCGGTGGGAACGGTAAGGTGAGTCCCCAGGCCTACGGTGCACCACTTCTACGGGTTCTGGGAGCACCACTATGCTCTCCTACGGGATGCCAGTCGAGGACATAGCGCCAGCTCGGAAGGAGGACATTGCGCGAAATCGTAGCCTCGACCTTAGTGCATCATCACACAGCACCACCGCCAAACCGGCCACCATACGGTCCACCATCAAACAATCGGCGCACCAGCACCAGCTACAATCACCACGGGGGTCGGGTGGTCGGACGGGGTCCTCCAGGGTGGTGGCGAAGGACGAGCCACAGGGCGAGAGTTCAACCGAACCACTGCTGCTGCTGCTGCCGCCGCCGCCGCAGGCGCAGCAGCCGCCGAAGGACTCGTCGGCCAAGGTCAGGGTCTTGGCCCATCGCGGCCGCTTGGTGGCCAGTGACGTGGTGAACGGCAACGGGGCGGGCGACGGAACGGCCATGTCGAAGCTGGCCGGTTTACTGAAACACACCACCACCCGCGCACCCGCGGGTGGGGGCACAGGACGTGGCTGTATCAAGAGTAGCAGCTCCTCCACGGCAGGCAGGAGTAGTAGCGGCAGTAGTAGTAGTCATACCGGTAATGTCTACTACAACGGTTACCGTGCAGTAAACGAGGATGACGATGATGATGAGGAGCAGGAGGAGGAGGAGGAAGAGGTAAAAGAAAAAGGAAAGAAAGAAAAACAAAGAGAGAAAGAGAAGAAGGAAAAACAAACAGATAAACAGAAAGAGAAAGAGAACGAAAAGGACTCTTGCAATCAGCAGCAGCAGCAGCCCGACTCCTCCGTTGACTCCCACCTCAACTCCATCAATCCTCCGAACGGAGTGAACTCCCGGCCCACACTACCGCTCCCTGCCGTCAGCAAGTTTGTGCTCCCGGTTCCCGGCGTCATGAAACCGTTCAACGGGAACGGACCGCCGGCGGAGTTGAGTGTCACTCGTGCCGGCGGGGGCGGCAGCGGTGACGTGTCCTTCGGTTCGGACTCGAACTCTCCGATGGATGCAGCTGCAGCTGCAGCGGACTGCGGGGCGGCGAACCGGCCAAAGGTCATCAACAAGCTCGGCAAGCTCCCCAGCAAAAGTGTACCACTGAAAAGGTAAGTGAAGAGGGGTCTGCGGCGTGGGGTAATTTAGTAATTCGGGGTGGGGCGGGTGGAGCAGAGCAAGTTTTATTTTCATCGCGCCAATCGCGCCCCCGGGGTATGTGTGCGGAAGAGAAGGGCTTTTCAGTAGGATGCAGGATGCATCTGCAGCGCACTGCGGTGCACCGCACTCCCAGGAGCACCAAAAAAATAACGGAGATCGCACACACACTCACACACACAAGCCGTCGGGGGGCCGTATGGCGTCGTAGTTTTCAAGGGCGCGCGCATTCGATATCGCAGGCGTACTTCCGCTCGGCATGTTGTTTTTTTTTTTGGTCGTATGTCAACCGAATGCGATGGGCGAAATGAGAGGGAATCCCCGCAGCCCCCTTCGGTGTATAGCTCTGTGTGTGTGTGTGTGTAATGGGAATGTAGTAATGGGAATTTTGATTTTGAACTGCGTTCGTGGTTCCGACTGCGGGACAAATGTTTTTATTTCTCAGTTGGCAACACTGTCACCAGCAGCTCAAACTATACGTCTACACGTTATTGAAATCGAAAAATAGGTACTTTAAAATCGTCGACTGACAGTCCGAGATCCGTCGGAGTGACCCTATTTTCGACTATGAAATGAATTGAAAAGAATAAACAATCAAACAGTTTTTGGTCTACTTCCCGTTATTTGTTGGCCACAGTAGTACCGGAGGGTTTGTTTTCCACTGCGCAATACCACCCTTGTTGACCCCTTTTCTCAGTGAAGCTAACCAGCACCAGTACCTCCCGAGTTCTAACGAGCATGCGGTAACTATCAACAATTTAGCATCGCCGAGCTGAGCGAGTGCGGCAGCTGGCCTACTGGCCGTCGTCACCCCGTTTACTCCGGGAAAGAGAGAGAGTCGACCGAACCCAAACTGCTGCTGAGATGTCGTATCTCGGAAGGGTGCTATCCCGTCCGACTTCCCATGAGACTCGGAGACACTTCCCGGGACCCGAATCGTTTTGTTTTTTTGTAACCCGAAAAACCCGCTTCGTTGAATTGGGTGCTCAGGGTGCATCGTCCTTAACGACGATGAAACTTTCATTCTTTACACCCTCCACTTGAGTTGGTCCCTTTCTTAGGCTCTCGGATCTTGGCGTTCCTCAATAGCTTAATATCTTTCCGCGCATAGCCGCATTTGATATCGATTTTCCGCATACCACCACACCGCGTTTCGCGTCATCAACGCGCAAATCGTATGGGGAATTTTCGGTGTCGTCAACTATCGAAACTTCTAGACAAATGTGACCTTCTTTATAGACCTGGCTGAAAGTCCAACAGCACACGTCGTATTCCAGCATGTTTGTAAAAACATTTGCAACTGACGTTGACCAACGTCAGTTGCATTGGTCAACGTCAGTTGCAAATGTTTTTACAAACCAAGCCGATCTTTAGTGCACATTAGTGATCTTCAATCAAAAGATAACAAAGTTGCTTAATTTCCGAATCTAGAGTGCGTCTATGCAGGAACTGTTTTTGAGAAACTGAGCCAATCGGCCTAGCCTAGGTCATTCTGGGTGTCGGTATTTGGGGAGACTGGAAATATCGCTTGATGGTTCCACCGGTTACAGCCCACCTGTGTGGCATCAGCCGCCGCATTTTGACAGCCGGAATAGCCGGATAGCCGGGCAGACATTTTGGTTTTTGCTGTGCGCACATCGCGCATCGACACAGCGCCCCGTGTAACCCATTAACGTTCGGCTACGCTGGGAATACACTAGTAGAATGGTTAGCAGCAGTTAGCTAGACCTAACCGACCTCGCCAACGTCAGCCGATCGTCAGTCAGATCGTCTCGGTGGTCAATTAGTTCCAATCAACGGGTGCTTTCTCAGCGTTGATGTCATCGACGATCGACGCCCAAGTTGGCTGTGGTGCGCCATAGCACCGAGCCGGCTGGGGCTTTTCCCTATTTTTTCGTTCCCGTGGCGAGCTATGAGAGGAGTTGCGGAAATGTCGCGCAAATGTCGCCGGAGAATTGGTCGGAAATGTCAATCGCAGCTCGTTTGTTCGTCGATATTTCCACGGGGGCTACCTGAACGAGCTGTGTCCTATTTTCAGGAGCATTATCTGGGGCGATCCCCCAGCATTTCTGAGGGCCGGACTCCAGATCCTCACCGTCTAATCTAACTTTTCTCTTCTTCCTCCTTCCATTTGCTTTTCCACAGAGTATCGTTCGGGTCATCGAAGGGCTCGATGGTCGAGACGCTGGTGTTCGAGACGCCCACACCGCTACCGGAGCACGCCGAGCGGGAGTTTTTCCAATCGCCGGCCGTACTGCTGGGGGCCGGCCACACGACCGTCCACAGTGGAGGCGGTGCATCGGTGCAACCGGGCTTCCCCGCTGCACCTGGCGGTGCTTCAACCCCGACACCGAACCAACACCCGCATCCGTATCCGTACCATCCGCAGCAGCATCATCCGCAGCAGCACCATCACCATCACCATCACACGCACCACTACTACTCGGTGGACGGTGCCGGCGGTCCCACTGTCGGACTCGGAGGACGGCCCCTCGACGACAGTGGCATCGAGCTTCAAGAAGAGTAAGTACCAAGTGGGGGAGTAGGTTGGCACTAGGTGGCACACTGGGCTTGGGACAAGAAGTCCAATCTCCGGAACACCGGAACGGACTTTTTTTTCCTGGTTGAATCTCTGGAAACGGAATCCTGGTGGAGTCCCACGAGCCCCCGAGTATGGAATGCGCGTGTTGACGCGTCCCAAGAACACCCAGTCCTAAGTCCCAAGAATCTAGAACCGTCAGCTGTAGACATCCAACTCGGGCGGACGTGTGTGAGGTGTTCTCTGCGAAGTCTGTTTTACGCGCTGTGTGAAAGGGCGTCCAGTTGGGAGTCCAGTGCGCAAAGTAACCGGAGAATGATGAATGGTAATGAACGGGACGGAGAGACGGATAGAGAAAGAGAGAAAAAAGCGAGGGTGAAAGAGTTAGAGAAGCTCCACTTATATGACTTAGCTTCGGGAGCGTACCGCACACCGGAACAACATCATTATGCTAATACACTGCAGTGGCTACTGGTTTAATCAGACCGGTATAGGCCACCGTCAGGACTCTGCCTGAGGTCACACGGGGCCTATGCCCTATGTAGTCTGTGCAGGTCTTGAGATGTAGAGTTCTTCCAAACGATGCGACAGCCCAGCTGATGACACCAATCCATTCTTGCGTATTCTCTCTCTCTCTCTCTCTGTCTGTGTACGTCTGGTGCTGGTGTATCGTCCGAGTCCGAGGGCCGATCAGCTGGAACGACGCGACGAGAGCGGGTTGTCGACGGTCGATCGGTCGTTAATTATGGTGTGCTACGGTTCGATGACTTCGACGACGGCGGGTCCGTCTCGATTAGATGTGTGTACAGTTGTTTGTAGCATAATTTGCGCACATCACCATAAGGCAGAATTAGATCACGCCGGTCCCAGGATGGGAAAAAACTGCTGGGGGATGTGCTTTTTTGCGGGAACATGAGGCTAGAAATGGATCTGTTCTGTTTCATAGCAGCAAGTATGGGGCGACAGTATGTGGGCGTTCACCAAACTACAGTTTAATCCCTGACTTTACCCTTGATGAACTTGGTATGCAAGCTCAAATCATATTTTGAACGAACCCCCTGTCATCTGTGTCCATCGCATATATGCATCGACCGTGAGCGACTTGTTTTATTCCACCTTCCGCACCTTCCGCACCTTCCAGTGAGTGCTCGAGTGCTAACCACATTCTAAATTCTGGCGTTGGCATCGCCGCACCTTCGCCAAAGAAAGTCTGCGAAATAGATGCATGAGGCGCTGCTGAAGTAATGATAGAACAATTAAGGATGTAAACATATGCTTCGGCCATCGGCCAAAGTTGGTCAGAGCAATGGAATTGCTGGGGTTGCCTATGGTCGTTAAGGGATTCTTCCAAGAGATTCTGCCATCATCGCCAACATAACTGTCATTTTGCGGCAGCGCATGCGCTTCGATTTTCGAAGTGGCAATGCGATGGTGATGGCGCTGGTGAAGAAATTCTTGGTAATATTCCCTAACGAAAGCGCCAGCCCCTCACATAATGTTGTTGCTTTGATTTTCTCTAGCCAAATATCCGATCAACCGTGATGCTGTGATAACAGCTTGTGGCGATGGAGATGTTTGACTTCCGTCAGGTTCGTTAGTGTGGAATTCCAAGAACCATTTCCGCCCTCACCCCAACCCAATATTTGTTTACATCGTGAACAGTATTTTAACCGAATAATGCAGCCCGCCCCCTGGCAAGGTATCGCGCAAAGAGTAACTCATTTTCCGCTAAGAGTAACTCATTTTTTCTCCCGGTGGTCGGTACCAACAATGTAGTCCAACTTCACAGCGTTTATGGAGCAATAGCCCGCAGAAACGGGAGAATGATGCGGTTGCATGTGTACGTTCGTATAGAAACTGAAATCCGTTCGATTCACACAGAAGTATTCGTATTTTGTAAACGGGAACGAGATGGCTGACTGAGTCGACCATCGAATGTTTCGCTCTTTCTCTCACTTTTAAACGAAAGGCAAACATACGCAAACGCTTACACCATTATCGAACAATTAGCAGCGTCGTCCTAAATGTTGTTCAGCATAGCTGAGCTTAACATCATGCTAGGAGGCCCGATAGGAATGTTGTGATGGCTCAGCAAATACAAAGCTGCCAAATACGAGCAACATCCGAGCCACTTTAGCTAAAGTTGAGAGCTCCCTGTGGAGTAATGCTATAAACATCGCACCTGGTAGCCTATCCCGCATAGCGCGCTACGTACGAAACATTCTAGTTATCTAGCAGGCAATAGTAAATAGCGATTCCGATGGATTCGGAACGGATATTGCGCGATCCCGAGTGCGCGCGCCCCCGCTGCTTGCGTAGCCCCCCGACGGAAAAGCGCTAGTGGTGGACCTTCAATTACTTGTTGATATTAAACGGCTATTTTTAACTTTTGACCAACAAACAAACGGACTCTGCGGACGCGCGCACACATCTAGGTAGTGACTCGGCCAGCAGATGTTCGTCAGATGATCTCTCTGCCAGAGGCAAAGCAACGGAAAGAAGGAAACTGAAGCAAATTCTGACAAATCGGTTCCGCTTAGAGGAGATTCATTCTGCATGACTTCACTTTCATGCTGCACACCATGTGGGTGTGTGTGTGTACAATACACCGCGTAAGGTTGTCGTTGTATTGTTTATGTTTGTAAGGGGTTGCTAACAAACTAATCGGCACCAAGCGTGACTGAGGTAAGCATAGGTTTATGGAACGGTCCAGGTCCAAGAATTCAATATAAGAGTTTTGGCAGCAATTGCAATTTCTCGAAGGGCACACTTCTCTAGCCGCACCTGTCAATCCGTCGTTGTTGACATTTTTTTCGCATAAAGCGTGTAACGGGATGATCTACGGAAGAACCAAGAAATGCATTGTTTCAATTGGAAAAAGAAAAGCATAGCCAAAGTAGAAACTGGACCGATACAAACTCTGACAATCAGTTGTTGCCCCCCCCCCCCCCCGTCCCCCGGGGGGGGGGAAGCCATAAAACCAAATATCCAAAAAGCACCTTCGAACGCTGGCGATTGGTAGGCGCTGGCGGTCGTGAATCTAGAATAAAGTATTTATTACTCGCTTGCGATCTGTTTTAATGCCGGCAAACCGGTATAGGCCACCATTTTGCCAAGNNNTGTATTGGTGGCTGGGCTGGCTGACAGACCCGATGAGTGGATGTTTACAACACCGTGTTGAAGAGTTTGCACCATTTTCTGCACCAGAGCGCCATTTACTGCAATTGAAACATACACAACAGGCACACACACACACACACATATAATCAAAGCCCGAACCCGGAGTGCGCGGCAGCACACAGCTTTGGGGTCGGCACCGCCGTCAGTGTCAGTGTTGTCTCCCGATGCAAAGCGTGCGGTGTGTTGTGCCCTGAAGAGATCTCTCTCGCAGCTCGACGACGACGCCCGACGAAGGCGGCTTGTTACGAACGGAACGGAACGGGTACGTACGCGCCTTCCTGGATGAGTGCTCCCTCTTGGTTGCCCTGGGGTCCTGTCCGTGACAGTACGACGACGAAACCGTTAACTCTAACCTCCAAAGTGACCTACGAAAAAAAGGGCGTTTAGGGAATGCGTCCGCTCCGTTATTGATGGGCTTCACTCTTTCCGGCCACCCGGGAGCGGGAGGAGCGCGCGCGCGCTCTCGCTCCCTCTCTCGCCCTCTCTCGCTTGTCTCTGTGTGACGGCAAGCAAGGGTCGATGTGTGTTTTGTGCATGGATCGAGCGAAAAGCGAATGAAACAAGCAGCACAACAAAAGCAGAGAAATGAGGCAAAAGTCCGGTGAATGCGCGGCGCCGCCGTGTGGTGGTGGTGATGAGCGGGGCCGAGCAACAACCGGTGATGTGTGTCGATGTGTAAATGATGATGCTCCGTCGGTTGGACACCGAGAATCCGGGCGCCGGGCATCGCGCCCCGTAGGTCATTCTTCTGCACCGCTGCACCGCTGTTCCTTCGAGGTCTTCTAGGCCAACGATGATGTCAGCTCCGTGGAGTGTGGCCGTGGTGGCCGTTAATTTCAACAGATGAACTAGTAAAATGCGACTGCAGTTCTCTCCAATCAATCGCTGCACTGAAGCAACGAAATGTGGCGCCCTGCTGTGTGGCGGAAGAGAGCCACCTGAACCCTGCCTGCTGTGGGAGCAATCGGAACATCCGGAACCTCCAAATAGGAACAGGATTCAGCCCGGAGAGCTCTCTCTCTCGCTGCTGTATTAACTCCGCGCTCTCGACCGACAAGAAAAACACTCCGCCATTAACCCGCCCGGTCCGATTCGGGCTGGGTCCGGGCCATTGTTCCGGGCTCTGCGATATGCGCGGCTCTGCGGCTGATTTGACCCGGGGGCCTGCCGTTTGATAACCGAGTGAGCCCCGAGCCCCGACCGAAAAGTAGCGCAACCTCCGGGACCACCTTCCGGATAGGTCTGGCCACGACCTCTCCTAGTTGTTGACCCTGTTTCGTACCATGTTTTGTTACATTCTACATGCTGTTACTGCTTTTTGGTCCCAACCGAACTCAAATGATATTCTGGCAGGAGTTGGCGGACGTTGGCAGTTAATTGGACAAAGTGGAGGATCACCCCGAAATTCATTCCGATCGAATCCGGCGGTGGCAGCAGTAACGCAGCTGGTTAACACCGTCAACAACAACAACAAGGAACCGGTGAATATTCATGAGCCCTCAGCAGCCTTTTGGGCGAGAGACTGTTACTGTTTTTAGGTCCACCGCAGCTGGCAGCCTTCCGATGAAAAGAAGGGCGGGCACTGGCCGATGATCTCAACTGCCTACGGTGATCGATGATCCTGCCCTGACTGACTCCCCGCACAACAAACTCCCTTTTAAATGCCGTGTCGACCGTGTCGCAAAGTAATGATCAATCGGCTACTAATATTCACTGTGACCGCCACTCTGACTCAAGGTCCGCGCCGTAAAAGCTGAAGCTTAAAAATCGTTTACAATCGTCGCTCAAATTATGCTTATCGTCTCCCCGCGGCCTGAGCCACGTACATGACGTAGACCAGAGACGGGGGGGGTCACAGGCTGAATTGGGTGTGTAGAGATCGCGCGTAAACATTAAACGACCAGGGGGAGGGATGTTGAGGCGCATGTTTGGGTGTATGTTTTGGTGTGGTGCCAATCGTGTCAACGCCCCAACACACCCTCGCCCTAGGCCGGGCTAAAGACAGTTGCCGGTGTGCATTGCCGCACCTTTGCTTTAGAAAAAAACATGCCCATCCGTCCGTGGGCGCCACAACAATCCATTGCAAACCATAATAAACCCCCGCCTGTCTGCCTGCCTGCCTTGCGCCATCACAAGCTGCGCAACAGTAACGGCTGGCTCGGTCAGTATCATCATCGCCTCTAGTAGGTAATAAAAATTCCAAAGTTCCAACGATTGAACGGTCCTTCCTAGCGGCATGTTGTGGGGCGGGAGCGATAGGCGCAGTTTTGGAAGTTTCATCAGCGCCGCATAGCAACAGTAGTAGTAGCAGCAGTAGGCGAGACGAGGCGAGGCGAGACCAGCTCTCTGAACTCCGGCCGTGTCGCCTGCCGGTCGATGATGATGATGCGCGTCGCGAATTTTCAAGGTCAAGCAATACAACAATCCCCCAGCAAACACCACATCCCCCCAGAGAGAGAAAGAGGAGGGATACGTCCTGGGGGTTTGTTCGGAGTAGTGCAGGCTTTTGGGGCGACTTCCACGGCGACGAATGACTAAACGAAGTATGCCTTTGTTGGCACGCACGCACGCACGAATGTGTCAAGAGGAGGAGGAATTTTTCGAAGGACACACTGGAATGCCCCACCGGGGGGGTGGACCGGTTCCGGTAGATCTAGTCGACCTCAAAGCAGGCGAATTTGTGTCAGTTTCAGTTTAACTGCGCATGTGTCGAGGGGGGGGTTGGGGGGACTTCTGGCACGGTTGTGTGCCGAAAGGGTCCCTCCGACCGGAATGCCTCAAATTGTTGCCGTGCTACCTTTTGCCTATTACTGTTGTTGGTCCCACATCCCGCCTCCGTAGATGCCGAAATCCGGTATTCTTGTGGGACATGCTGCAGACATAGTTGGGAGCATTTTTGCATGTCTCGGACTTTGTGGTGGTCTCTCCCAAGTTTCAGCGGGAGTGAATGCCGCGGGAGGAGCAACGTAGTAGCTAGTAACCACCACGATTAGCAACACGGAACCAGCAACAACTGGCCACGACGACGGCGCACATTGGACGCGCCCTTCGGACGCAGTGGACGAGATAATTCTATTTTTAGGAACCCGCCAGCCAGACTTCCAGATCTGGACGAGCCGGGCCGGCTTCAATAAATTTGAAAACCCATGCCTCGCTTTCTTTCTTCCCCCCCCCCCCCCACCCATCTCCCCCTCTCTCTCTCGTCTTTGAACACCGAAAAACGAAGCCAAAAACGTGACCAAAAAAACCCCGTCACCGGCGAAGCGAGTTGGGATTTGGGTGGGTGCCGTTTTATTCTCTTTAAACGGTTTGTAGGTGATCGAAGTTGTGGATGATCTCACACCCCGCCGGGTTTCTTGTTGGTGGTAGTTGTTACAATCACTCGCCGCCGCCATCATCGGTCGGTTGAATCGGGTGCTCTACAGCGCCATGACGCGCCTTCCAGGGGTCCAGCTGCTAGTGGCAGGAACAACTCCCTCACAGTACATTCGAAAATGTTGTCAGATCAGCGATCTTGAGTGTGACAGGCCGACTATTCACACATACTCAGTGTATGCTGTCCAGTGTAGTTTTTATTCGATGTTTGTGGCCTTGGACAGTAACAAAACGTATGAAACTACCTTAATGAAAGTATTGTCCGTCATTAGCTACTACTTTCTCTCATCTTTTAGGTAGTTCCTCGATTCCGTGTCGATAGAACTTCTTATCTTTAGGAGCGATCCCCTCAGAGACCACTTTTTCAATACTTTCATAAGAAGTGAACCGCTGTGTTGCCAAATCGTTACTCATGCAACGGAACAAATACTAGTCCGAAAGATCAACATCCAGTGAATACAGCGGGGAGTTAACAGTTCGCATCCGACATTTTCGAGATAGATTTTGACCGGTTTTGCGATATGGAGTCGAGCGTTGTCATTTTGAAAAATCAGCTTACCGTGTCTTTTATCCCGTTCTCGTCGTTTTATGGCCAAAGCTTTGCTTCAAATGCATCTATTGTTGTGGATGGGATTGTCCTTTAATAATTCCATTAGGTTCCGAAAGCTCAAAGTACACCACACCTTTCATATCCCACCATATGCACAGCATAACCTTTGCGCACCCCGCTGATAGAGCAGTCGGTAGTGCTTTTCGCTGTCACGCAGGTGGCCTGGGTTCGAATCCCTGGATCGGTTGTCACGCAGCCGGCCATGGTTTCGATTCCCGATACCGGCGTGACAGGGGGGTTGGCGCGGGACCAACAACACCGCCCGTAAAAAACGAATTGTTACAGAAAGCATCGGGAGATTAACATAGTCTCTGCGAAGAAGAACCTTTGCGCATTGAATATTTAGCTTTGGATGCGATGGACCTAGTTCACCAGGCTGTATCCAGGCCTTTTTTGCGTTTAGGATTCTCGTAATAATTTCCCTTTTCATCACCAGTAACAATTCGGTACAAGAACCCCTTTTTCTGCCGTGCATTAATGAAAAAGTACTCCCCACAAAAACGCTTGACCAGGAACAAAACTTGACAAACTGTTGTTGGCGTTGGTGGCGAAGAAAGAAATAAATAAAATATTATAAAATCCGCAAACCAGAGAACACAAATGCAACACGCATCCAGACCCAGGATTGCCAGACACTGGATTGGGTCTAGAACCCGAACGGCACCCTGACACCCTTTATGGTCCAGGTCCCTGATCCCTCCTTTGGCCTGGCTGAAGAACCAGAAGTGTCGATGGTTTTGCCGCGTTCCAGGAGTAATGGCTCGCGCGCACCACGCGCCTCTATCAAGGTCGCCATTTGGGCGCCATCCATCCTGGCGGTGACCCCGTAATCGATTTATGAGCATGCCACAAGAACCACTAATGGCTGCAAGCGCGAAGGCGACGCATGACGGCACCACTAACCTGGTGAACTAGTTAGTGCCCATTGGCGATTACCGGAAGTCCCGGCCCCCAGAGAGAGAGAGAGAGAGAGAGCGCAGAAGATGAGAGGGACTGAAGTAATGGCCTCCGCTCACAACAGTGTCACCCTCACTACCATCAACTCGCTCGACTCGCTAGGAATTTCTGGTTTAAAAGGTCCTCTCTCGCTCTCTCTGTCTGCGTCTCTGTCGTACTGTGCCACCCGGCCCCCCCATCTTATCCGCGCCCGACCCCCGACGCTAAGACTTCTGTTTCTGCTCTGCGCTTGTTCCTCTCGTGCTGCTCTACGTTGCTAACGGTGCTTCGTTGGCTGGCCCCTGCAGAGTAGAGCGCTCGAAGGTGCGTGTGTCTTTCTTTCAAAGCAGCAAACCGCAATCAATTAGTCCACCGGAGCTGCTGCACCTGTACGGCGGTGGCGTCGGCCAGAATTTGATCTATTTCGGCGACGGCGGAGGAGGTGTCGGCGGTGGAGACGGCAGCTCAGAATGCTATGTTAACAACAACTCAACGCTAGACACGTACATCACGTCGGCAGCACTCAATCAACAGTTCGACTCGCTACCGGGCCATCAGCAGCCGCCCCATCCGCACCCGGATCACTGGGATCCCAGCATGGCCGCCTTCTACGGGCCCGGTACCGCCCCGCCGCCATCAGCCGCGTACAATCGCCAGATGAGGTAAGCCTCTAAAGTCCTCCGCGGACAGCTTCTTCCAGCAGCCCATACCTCACCTGGAGTCCAGTCCAGAAGTGAAGCGGACCTGGGACCAAAGGAGACCCCAGCACCATTCAAACCAAGGAGCGCCCTGTAATTGGCCTCCCTTTCCAGCACGGGTTAATGTACTGTAAACACTAGATAGTTTCTCGCTAGGCTAGGCCCGGCTCGTCCTTTCCTTTGCCGTTCTTTCAGCCCAGCCCCGGCTTTCGTTGAAGACTCGAGTTTTCTGTTAACCAAGCGTCATTGAATATTCATATGGTTTCATAATTGAAGCCTTTTCACATGCCTCCGGAGCCATCGTCATTCGACATGCACACGCGGTTCATTGACCGCGCGCCCCCGGCTTCCGTTTTATCGTTTTATTTCGTGTACTGCACCGGCGAATATTCAAGTAGACAAGAAACTATTCGGTCCGGTCCGGTCTTGCGCTGAGCTTGATCGGGATGCCTTTGTCGGGCCGTAGCACCAGATCGGTTTTTAGGCGCACCCCACGTATCGTGTCCCCCGGATGGATATGGTAGTGCGAGACCATCCGTATGATGCTGATTTTGATCTCGAGCACCGCAAACCGTTGGCCGATACAGTTGCGCGCCCCGACACTGAACGGCATGTAGTCGTAAGGTCCGCGGCGCTGCTCGCTACCGTCGGCGAACCGTTCCGGATCGAAGCGCTCCGGGTCCGGGTAGACGTTCGGATTGCGGTGGATGACGTAGATCGGAATGAGGCAATCGGTTCCGGCCGGCACCGTGACCCCGTTGAGCTGCAGGTCCTCAACGAGGCGGCGCCCGATGAAGGACACCGGCGGTAGCAACCGGAGCGACTCCTTCACGACCATGTCCAGGTAGCGGAAGTTCTGCAGCGTGCCGTACGTCAGCGGCACGGTGCGATGATCCGGCCCGAGGGTGTCCACAATCTCCCGGTGCAGCCGGTCTTGGATTTCGCGATGCCCGGCCAGCTGGAGAAAGGTGAACGCAATCGCGGAAGCCGTTGTATCGTGGCCTTCGAACATGAACGTGTCGACTTCCTCGCGAATGTCCAAATCACTGAGCGGGCGCCCGTCGACGGTCACGTTCAGCAGCAAATCGAGGAACGTTTCTTTGCGCTTCGCGTACCGATTCTCCTCGCTGACGTCGAAGCGCCCCGCCTGGTCCCCGTTGAGCAGCCGCTGGCGGCGCTGGTGGATGACCGAATCGGTGAACGCGTGCAACCGTCCGATCAGCTTCCGTTGCTCCCAGGCGTGCGGCATCGTGTACCAGTAGACTTGCGGGAAGGACGATAGGACGTGAAAGATGCGCAACAGCACCAGCTCGGACATCCGCTTCACGTCGCGCACGTACTGATTCGTCGGGTCCCTCTGGGCGTTCACGTCCACCCCCATCGACGTGAGGCAGATGCTGTTGAGCGCATACAGCGAGACCGGCTCGTAGATGTCGAACTCCCGCCCGCTGTTGGCGAGCGGTGCCAGCTTCTCCACCAGCACGGTTGCCTCCCGGTTGAACACTTCGGAAAAGGCAGCCAGAATGTTGAAGTGGAACGTCGGTGTGATGATCCGGCGCCGCTGGAACCATTTGTCGCCCCACGACAGCAGCAGCCCCTGGCCGAGCCAGACCTCGAGGAACTGGTAGAACGTGGACTTCTGGGTTTGCTTTGCCATCACCACCTTCGCAACGTTTTCCGCACTGCTCACGATCACCATGTGGTCGTTCAGCAGTGCCCAGCTGAACAGATCCTTACCGTGATCGGTGTGCCGCTGGACCATCGCGTCGAAGATACCGGGCACATCGTTCTTCGGATAGTCCAACAAATTGCCCAGCAGCCAGTGCGGCTTTGCGCCCCCAAAGTGGGCCGCTATCTTGCGTAACTGCTGCCGCTTGCGGTATGCCTTCACCACTGCGTACAGCAGCAGCAGCAGCAGCAGGCTGGTAAGCAGAATGACCACCGACGACACTGACATTCTCCCGGACCGCCTCCCGTGACGAGGGCTGGCGAAAGCTTCCAAATGCAATCCACAACTGAGACTTTACGAGTAGAAATTTGCTGTTTTAACATCAATGAAGACGAGACGGCCACAGGTACCACTTGAATGGCTAATCAGTAGTTCACTCACTTCATGGCCCTTAATCGGTGCGTCCGTCCATTAATCTCCGTGGGCTATAACACTACTCCCCCCGGAACACAAACTACCGTCTAGATAGTTCGAGTAGGTTGTGCTGATAAACGATCGGCACGTTTCGTGGATCTCAAGCGCGCATCAGCGCACAGTGCAGATATAATCGAGAATTCCCGGCAGAAAGGAGCGCCAATTCTTACCTGGTGTACTGGATGCGATGTCTTGGCCCGGTGCATAGGAGATAGGAGAAATCATACCTTCCGTGGAGCCCTTTTTCCAGGCCCTTTTTCGCGCCAATGACGAGGAAATTGGATCGAGAATCGGATCGCCGCATTCCTATGTCTGCCATCACTGGTGTCGCCGCGGCTGTGTCATACCAATCTCTGGCCAGTGGTGGTATCTGAATCGCACGCGATAAACGGAGGACCGCTACGCTCTCGCCCTTGGAGGCGTGGTTCGTGTTCCAGAATTTTCCGTTTTATTTTCCGCTAATTTAATTTGTGACTGTGATTTCCCGACGCCGGGGGTTTGCTTTTACCGGAATGCCTTCGGTGCGCGCCCTCGGCACTTCGGATCTCGGTTTAACAGGCGCACCTCATCGGGCACCACAGTGCCTTACTTGACAGTGAGAAATCATGCGTACAATCGCGCGATGTTTATCTTTATGGCCGCCCTTTTACTGACATAGTTGTTGCGCGCGCGCGCGCACCCCAACCGCTACACGGTATTGTAGTCATGCGGTCCACCCCTGCACCAGATACTTGAAGTACTGAAATGTGCGGACGACCCTTGAGCTGATGTGAAAGTTCTGCTGCTGGAAAGAGCTTGGATCTTGAAGAAGGTGAAAATTCCTCCCGAATGGAGGACCAGATTCAGCACCCCGGCATTACGTCACCGACCACCGAAACAGGTAACTCTTCGGTCGGGTCCCGGCATGCCCTGGTTAGTGCCCTCCCCGCGATAACCCTGACCACGGTGACGCCTGGTCGATGGAGGCGCATGGTCATCGTCGTCGTTTTTTGTTGATATTTCACGTCCAAACATTGCAGATCTTGTCAACCGTTAGAGTGTAGCTGAACTGAGAAACCGAACGTGCACCGGAGAGTACTTAGCTGTGATGGAACCGATATCAAACGTTGGCGGCAATCGAGACAGAAAGATGAGAAACGAGCCGGATACACACACACATCGTGATTGGGGAAGACCAAACCGAAGCAACGGACGGGGGAGTGTGCGCGCGCGCACATCGCAAACCAACCAGTAGATTTTGTGTTATCACACACACACACACGCGCTTGTATGTATGCAGATTAACAACGACACAAAACTTTCGATTCAAAAGAATGCAAGAAGACGAGTGGTTAAAACATCGAAAGCGACTTTGAAAATTCTCCGAGGACCATCCACTCCGCTAAGAGCGACAAACCATCGATTGATTTTTCCAAACAGAAGCGAGAGGGACAGAGAGTGAGAGAGTAAGGCGGGCAGCAGACACACAGACTGGCAGCGGACACACAGACTGGCAGGCAAACATTAGGACAAACAGAGAGACAGGAAGAGGTAGATACAACGAGAGAGAGAGCGACAGAAAAAAGCCCGAGAGAGAGAGAGGGAACAAACGGGAGAACCCCAGTATTGGTTATTGGGTAGTAACCGTCGTAGTAAACCAGCGCGGGGGACAGTGAGCCGTCCCCTCCCGGGCAAAAAGCAGACGACGGGGGTTGGACGGTTAATACGAGCGAGAGCAGCTGCGGGCGTGCGCGAGCGAGCGAGCGAGAAAAAAGAAAACAAACAAACGCGCAGCACATACGTATAAAAAGGAACGTGCACACGTCAGCGCGCCGCGGAGAGCGCGCGAGGAATCGCGCCTAGGTTTCTGCACGGGGCCACACCACCGGGCAGTCGCGGGCCGAATGCAAACGCACGAGCACACAAGCTCCTAGAGTGTTGACCGGGTTGCGCGAGGTAGTAGAACCGCCGTTCGCAGTAGCACACCGAACCGAAGTGCAGTGGTGACCCGGTACGGTGGGCCTGGGGTGGCCTTTCGCTAGAGGGACCTTCCGTTTTCCGTGGCTCTCGCTGTACTGCAACCCTCTGCACTCACGGTGGTGCCGGGCTTGCCTACTCCGGAAGTGTGAAGACCTCTCTGGGTGGATGGGCGCGGTGCGTGTGTGTGTGTGTGTGCGTGTCTGAGCATTGTGAGTTACCCCCCCACCCCCCTCCGAGGCAGCCGACCGAAAACCCCTGCAGGAGAACCCCGGGATGGAAATCCATCACCAGCCGCCCCGGCGGCGGGTCGTGTTTTAAAGGTCAACGGGTCAACGGGGAAAATCGGCAATCAAGTGCATCCCATCGCATAGTTCGTCCGATTACAATCAACCTCCCCCCCCCCCCGCCCCCCGCCCGAAGCCATTGTGAAACCCGTGGCGGCCCCTCCTCACTGAAATGGAATCAAAGTACCGCGGAATGTGCAAGAACCTGTTGTGGCGACGTAGCATCAAATTGACCCCGCCACGCCCCCCAAAAGCTATGGTTTACTTGCCGGATACCCTTCCTCCGGAGGGTATCGTTTGGTCTCGGCGGCTCTAATTGATAGCCTATACACACATACGAACAACAATTGACACAATTGTTGTCCAAGTTTAAATATTGAGTTAATATTCGAGCTCTCTCTCTCTCTCTCTCTCTCTCTCTGTGCGGTTTCGTCTCACAAAGTGGCGGCGCATATTTTTGTGAAGGACGAGGAGGGTCAGCTGCCGATTGGGGGCCGGTGCGAAATGGTACTCCGATGGTCTGTGTGTGTAATGTTTTTGTTTTTTGGGTCGTTTTAGCGTTCGTGTGATGAGCGCGTTGCGCGTATGGAGCAGTAAGGCCCCCCCAACCGATCGACCGACCGAATAATGAGCACCGAAACGTGATCTCAGGCGCGCTCTCACGCTGTTTGGGTTTCTTGATGCTGGCCGAATTGTCACACGCGCACGCGACCCGCGATCGGATCCGGATACGCGCCGTCCAACGCGCCAATGCTAAAAATATGATGAAAAAATTGTGCCCCCGGCGTAAGCGCGTATTTGCGTGCTCCGTCGCCGCCGCACACACTCACGCACGTGCTTTTTTTGCGCACGCCATTGCGTCAGTGTGGTGCGTGCGGTGGATGCGACTTTTTACATCACACTGTACTCGGTCGGATCGCACTCGGTTATGAGTGGAGAGCCAGACGACACGTGGTTTCAATGGAGGCGCCTGGTGCGCCTCGCAGTCACCCTTACTACTTACAGCAAGGATGGCATTGGAGCAACAGGTTACTAGCTCAAGCTAACTTCTTGGGCCCCTTTAGAGCTCTCGTTTCCAGCTCGGACGCTCGGAAAAATCGTGAACGCTTGATGAATCTCTCGAAATGGGGCGGGAGTCGCATGTGCTAGGGGCACCAATTTGTACCAACTTACCAGCTAACGCCGCCAGTGCTTTGCAGGTTCCAGTGAAAGAAGGAAATTAGGTGAACAGGGTGCGTGTGCGTGACTCTGCAGATGGCGCTCGGCTGGTTGAGCGGAAAGTCTCGAGTGGCGACCGTGTTGTAGGTGTGTGGTGTGTAGTGTTGGTTGGGTAGCTGTCACACGAAGCTAGCGGAACAGTTGAGCCGCGCGATATGGTGCACACGGTCGCGACAACACCGTCGCAGTCGCACGGTGGCGCGCTCTACTACGTGGTGGAGGTACCGCGTGACGAGTACCTCAAGGAGTGCGCCGCGCAGGCGGCGACGCTGATGACGTACGCCGGCGACTACCCAAAATCGGGCCACCACCACCAGGGCCACCATTTCATCAACCACCCCCAGCAGCAGTACCAGCAGCAGTTCCAGCACGTGCCGAACACGACCATTCTGGCGCGGCCTAACCGATGGCAAGAGTCCGGAGACCACATTTCCATTTGTTATTTTATTTCCTCTTTTTTTTTTCTTTGTTTTTGTATTTTGTCTTCATACCTCTGATTGCCGGTTACCGGTTCTTTTGTTTGATTGGCAACAATTCGATACTAAAACTGCACCTCGCTTACTTTTCTCGTTGTAGCACCGAATCAGGCTGGGACAATCCGTTCAGACCGGGAGGCGATCTGTCGAGGGAGGCCGATGAAATAGTTAATCTTATCAAGGGTAAGCTGTGGGCGATTCGCCCATCCATCTATATCATGGAGCCGCATGGTCTTTATTATGTTACTCTGTTTTTTCACCGTAGGCGGCAAACCTATTACGCCGACCGGTGATCAAAGCTTAGTGAACGGGGATGGTGGTGCGGTGGATGGTGAAGGCACGGATCCTACCGACAGCCACACCGACGGGGGCACCACGATAGTCGACGGGGTCGTTACAAAGGACGAGGTATGGCTCCCGCGCCGCTCTCCCGCGATCGTGCGGGTCTTTCTTTTATTGGCTCGCGTTCTCTTTCTCCTACTTTCAGTCCGTTCAGCTACAGTCGAGCCAGCAGAATGGGACAAAGTCGCCCCACAAAACACGCGCGGCCACCGGCGGCTCGGCGGCCGTCGGATCACCGGCGACGGCGGGTACGAAAAATGGCGCTCCGACGGCGGACGGAAGCATGGCCCAGACACCGATCAGCAATCAGGTGATACCGGGCCCGCAGTCCGCGTCGCACGTTGTTATCGACGAGAAGAAGAAGAAAAAGTGCACCTGTTGCGTAATACAGTAGAGGCGCCAGGTGACGACGACGAATAACGAACCGAATACGGCGGGAGGGGGGATGGTGGCACAGAGAACAGAGAGGAAGCTGGGGAGATGATATGCCCAACGAAAGCAGCAGCAGAAGAAGAGCAAGAAGAAGACGGGGAGGACGAAGAGGAGGGTATTCTGGTAGTTTTCCTATCACACCACCACCACCACCATCACCGCCGCCGCATGCAACAGGGCGTTACGTTTTGAAGGGCGTAAGAAGCCGTGGCGGTGGGAGGTGCCGGGGTTTCGCTTCCGGCCGGTCGGCCGGCAGGCAAAGGCGAGAGTGGGCCTGTGCTCGATGTTGTCTAGCGCGAACCTCGCTGGACGTTCGCTTTTGATCGTTGTTAGGGTTTGTGTTTTGATTTTATACCAGCCACACTCAGGATCGGTCGTCAAGAGAATGGTTTAGAAGAAAAAAAAACAATGGTGTGATCCGAGTACGCCGAATGCAGCACCCAATGCACATTCTGTGTGTGTGTGTGTGTGTGCGTGTGTGTGTGTGTGTGTGCGTGCGTGTGTGATGTGGGTGGCACATCCTTTAAGTAGCAAACTCTTTGCATCTTCCTTGCGTTTTTTTTATTCATCATCACTCACTCTCTCTTTCTCTCTCCATGCCTTCAAAGTCCCTTCAAGCTATTTTGTCGTGTACTACTAGTTTTTGTATGCACCTACGTTTTACGGTAGGTTAGCGAGTAAGTGGACGATGGTTGTGGATAATCGCTGCAATGCTTGGTTTATAATATTTATTCTACTTTGAGTTTAACTTATGTTTTGCACTTGAACGGGGACTTTTTCTCATGCCCGCGTTGCTCACATGGCGGCGGGCAGGCAACCCTGGTCACACGTTGGACAGGATAGTAAAACGAGACGCATGGCGCAGGAGAGCGTGCCAAGAGCAGATAAGAAAAGTGGTCTTGCATAGAGAGAGAGAGACTAGAGCGTGGGAAAGACGTAGCAGGCACAGAGAAGTGGAAAGCAAAAGGGTGGCGAAGATGACCAACGCGCGATTGGGAATTTTGATTTGTGGCGAAGCATGGCGAGGAACTAGAGAAGCTAGGTTCAACATAGTGATGCCTGTATCGTCTCTCTCACACACGAACACACACGCAGACACGGATATTTTTACAAACGATCATATATAACAACATTACATATAGTAACTAATGTTAATAGTTAAGGTTTAAGTGACCAAACGGAGGACGGGGCAGAGAAAACAAAATGGAGTCGAATTAAATCAACTCAAGATAGACCAAGTGAACGGGGCGAGCGAGCGAGCAAGCAAGCGAGAGAGAGAGAGACAGGCAGGCAGGCAGAATGGCGGAACGGAAGCTAAAGAAAGCACGATCACTGCGGTCCGTATGAATGTTATCCGTTTTGGTTTGTTCGTGGTCGTCTGACGTGCGTGCGCAGAGACAATTTTCTATGTTTTAAGCCTCCCACCACCCTAACAACCCCCCCACACCCACCCGCGGTCGGTAAGAATGACTCCGCCAAAGGAGATCAGGGTGCGGTGAGTCGTCGCTATAGGCAGACAGCGTATTGTTTTAGTTCCTTTGTATTGGAAGCATGCTTTTAAGCACAACTACAGAGAGTCTGAGAACGAGGGAGAGTGAGAGACAGAAAGAGAAAGAGAAAACAGAGGTAGGGCAGGAAAGGTTTTTTGTTTTTGCGGAAATGTGTGTCATTTCGCTCGTCCCATTTGCCCATTCCTTCGCATTGTAGCACGTGTGACAATCGCTGTGCGTTTTCTAGTGCTCGCTGTACGCATCACACCATCAATCAATCGTTTCAGTGTAGCCATTTCAGTGTAATCGGCCAAGAGTTTCGGCCTACCGATGTTGTTGCGACTTTGCGAGAGCCTACACACCCTGGTGCCAGTTTTACGTTAACTTCAGATTTCTGTTCCAGTCTCGATCTCATACCATCTGCCACCCATTTTCTTTCGGTTTTTTTTTATTTCGGCGCAATGACAACTGGTGCAACTGGATCGAGCATATTTCGAAACCCAATAGTATCCCTGTTCTTGTGTAGTGTCGTAATCGGCCTGTATCATATTACTGTGTAACGCTATTCTTTAAATAAATTAAACCTTCTTTCGCCCGCACAGTCACTGTATTATTTTGGTCCTTTCACCGCCTTTTTGTGTTTCATTTTTTTGCATTCGCCTCTCTCGCCTACAAGTCGCTAGCCCCGGCCCTACCATCTGTCTGTTGCCGTTGTATCCCGGATGTAGAAGATAGAGATTTCTTTGAGGACTGTTGTATGGGCAACAGTTCCAGGCTGTTGGTGTGTGCGAAAAGAGATAGTGCGAATTCAAACGGAATGCAAATCCAATCCAATCGTCTCGTCTAACTCCGGTCTGATCCGTACACCGTGCCAGCCTGTGACACGACACTTTCAGGAGCCGGCTCGGCAACAACAAGTCTGTAGGCAGCCACATGCACATTGCACTTTGATTCCAACCGATACCCTAACCCAATCTTTAGCTTCGGTTGTAAGGTAGTTTTTTTAAGGCTCGGGCAGCTTTTGCTTCCTCCCCTGGCTGAGTAGTCACTGAAGTGCACTGCACTGCTGCAGGAATCCGACCTTTTTCTGATCGAAACCAGGATGGATAAAGCCGCACACTTCGAGCGTGGTGGAATTGAGAATTCGAAGATTATTCGAAGCTATTGAAACCCACAGGATACGAAGCGCAGGGGCACATCGAGCGAAATGAACTGAATGCAAATGCAAAGAATGAACGAACGAGCCAGAAATAATGTTTGGAATTAGGTGTAACGGAAAACTAAACAAACAAAAAACGCGTACATAGTTGAAATATTGTATATATATATATATACAATTATGCTCTTTTTTGCTGGGCCGGCCACGAAAACACACGGATTACACGCAGCAGCAGCAGCAGCAGCAAAAAAAGGTTTTCAGCATATTGTAACACCCACTTCCCTTCCTACCCACTTACGAGACCTATTTACACGCAAAACGGCAACGGCAACAACTGTGTGAAAAACCAAAACATGGCGGACCTGGAGGAAGAAGGTTCGCAAAAATACAAAACAAAAGCAGTGGAAACAGGAAATGTAGAAAATGTTATTTTCGTAATTGGATGCCGAGGAAAGTGGGAGAACGGGAACTAACGTGAAGCAAATAACAAAAAACCTTTTTATTACTCGCTAACGAAATTTGATGAAAAATAAAAAGGAGCAAAATAATATTATGAATAGGAGGAAAGACGATTAAAGAACCGAGAGTCCCGGCGTGCAAAAATAGAAGAAAGAAAAAAATGAACAAAACCACAACCCTAGATGCAACATTTAACAATACATTTGATGACTTATATACAAAGGCAGGTGAACGGGCTGGGTGTAAGCCAGCGAACAAACTAGAAATTTGTCTCTCGGCACATTGAGCGAGGCGTGCGCGAAGCACTCTCGTGGTTGTAACGTGCACTAAAGCTTCGGTTCCGTATTCAACCACACATTTTAGCTCCTTAATCTCACCTTTTTCGACTTCCAGCTCCATGGGAGAGAGTAATAGTCCCAATCGCTGCGCAATAGACACGCAAAGAGGTTCACACACACAAACTACACAAACCATGGCATCCCCAATCAAGCAAACGGAACTCTATAGTGACTCTATAGTCTATCCAACAACCGTTACACACACACACACACACACACACACAGTAAAAACAAACAGCGTAGAACACGGAACAAGAAAAGCCGGAAAAGCCAGATACAGAGCGACCGATCGAAAGGACGATGGAAACCGAAACGAGTAAAATAAAACGAAAACCAAGGCAAGACCAGACAGCTAGTCGCCAGGCACAGCTAGTGACACGGCGGTGTTCTCCAATCAGGATCAGGATGGGAGGGCTCCTGAAGGGCGGTACCATAGTATATTTTGTATGAAGAATCGGAGTGAATCTGGCAAGGCAAGGCTCGATCGAGATGGCGAGCAAGAGAAAAAACGGAAGCGACGCAACTGGCGCGATGAACGATGAAGATGGTGAACGTGTTGACTAACAAGAGCCCACTATAAAAAGATATTTAAATAAAGAAAAAATACGAAGAAACTATTTAATGCGGCTGCGGCCTTTCAACGGTCGCCGTTCCAAAGTCTTGCAAGTGTTTAAATTCTACGCGATGGCGATTGTAAACGTTTTACACAATTTATATGGCTGTTTTTGTTCCGTTTTATTTTGCTCCCGATGCGAGAAAAGCTCCTAAGCTCCCCCAACACCCTGTTAGATAAGGCCCGAGGACCCGGGTGATTAACCACACACACGGTGGGCTGAAAAGTCTAGGGGCTTTACACACAGATGGTGCTAGTCTGATTGCACTCTCACCGCTTTTCCCTGTTCGTTACACGGCTTTCAAAGCAATGCCAATACTACATGAATTCGAATCTTCGAATCGCTCCCACATTGACCGTATTCGCCAGATTTGGCTAACCCAGTAACTACTGGCCATTCGCAGACCTCGGAAAACATGCCGCCCCAGAAACGACAGTTCGCTCGAATGGACATTGCGCTGGAATAAACGTGTGGCTCTTGTTGGCGGAGATGACGTTGATGAGTAAAGCCACAATTTTGAGCGAAAACAGAATACATAATACCCCTTATCTCCGGGACTTTTTGTAGTCCATGTGTTATGTATCTTTACCAAACTGTGCATGCTGTGCTCTCCGACGTCTGAGCTGTTCAAAGTTATGTTCGATAAAATTAAAGATCTTCGAATGTTTCTTCAAAAGACCATCCTTTGCATTCAAAGCTCTTTATGGTACACTACTAGGCTGGTCAAAAAGTTCGTAGCCTCGATATCAGGGAGCACTGCTAAGAGCCTAATTTTTATTTGTTATATTGTTACACTCTTCATATGAACAACTCTTCAGATTTGGCCCCGAGCGACTTCCATCTGTTCACGGCCCAAAAAAATGTAATGCGTGGAAAGTGTTTTTCATCAAATTATGACGTGATAACAGCTGCGGAAGCGTATTTTGAAGCCCTTCCAGTTTCTCACTTCAGGGATGGAATTTATAAATTGGAGACTCGTTGGAACAAGTGTAATGATGTTCAGGGAGACCATATACCAAAGTGTATTTCAAACCATAAAAATGTGTTTTTCTTATCGAGGCTACGAACTTATTGAACAGCCTAGTAACAGGCCACCACTAGGTAGACCTACTGGGTCCTTTAGCACTAGCCTCGCTAGCCAACGGCCACCGGTTCCAGACACCGGTTCGTTCTGGACGAGAATCGGCATCGGCCGGTGGTGGTGGCGATGATGGTAGGGCAGAGGATAAACTGGAGCAAAAAACAAACGAAGAATGGGAGAGAGTGAGAGAAAAAACAATGGAGTTGAAGGGAAGGGTGGGGTGGAGAAAGTGAGATAGAATGGCTCACGGGTGATAGGGGCCGCAGAAGCCAGGGCGGGAGACGGGATTGGGACGGGGTCGATGTAGTAGATCAAGGAAGAGAAAGAGAGAGAGAGTGAGTGAGATTGGTAGGTCGGCGGTGGGGCGGCGCGCGACAGCAAGCAAAACTCGGAGTACAAATAGCGCGCCGGTCCGCCGGTGATAACTCAGTTTGACGGTTGTAGACGAACGAATGAAGATTACCGCGCTCGAAGTACTCTACAACCGCCGACAATAGCGGACCAGTTGGCAGTTGGCCGCCATCATCCGGTCGCGGTGTGTATATTGGTGCCCGAGCCACGGCTACTCGGCTACTTAACGTTGCGGTGCCAGGTGCTGTCGCTTTGGTCTGTGGTGTACCTACACACCCCTAGAGAGTCTGTGTCTGCCGCCTGTGCGCGTTGTGTAGTGGCATCAACTCAATCTACGGAGCAGCCAAATCCTTCCGGCGGAATCATGGATGTGGCGGAAGAAAACATGAGCAAAGCCGACACTATCAAACTGCGCCAGAAGTACATCGGGTAAGTCGTCCGAATCTCCCGTATCGCCAGAAGGAATGGCAAGATCCAAGATCCCTTCAAGATCGGGGCCGAACGGAGCAGCACCCTTGACTTGAGCGTTGAGCTGGCTGGGACGCTGGCTGGGACGGGGTAAAGCATCCTCACGGTCACAGGGCACAAGGTCCCCACCCGTCGATCGGTGTCAAAACCACCCACGCGCCTTCGCTTCGCCTTCGCCGACGCGACGGACGCGAATGCGAGGATATGCGACTATTTTTATTTCCGGCAGCACGCCACGCCAACTACGCCGTTGCCAACTCGCTCGTGCCCGGTATCATCATCATCATGACGATGATCATGAAGATTTATGCGCCACCCCCCACCCACCCCCGGCACACGTTTGCCGAGTTGTGGACTTTGTGGCCCGCCTTTGTTGCCGTTTTGTTTTTTTTTTTTTCGGTGGCGCGCGCGCTCTGTGTTGGCAAGCGAATTACGAACGCTCAGCACTTCGCACAAACAGAGCCATCACACACACACGCGATAACGGCATGCGAGGACCCACTTGCTGCCGCTTGCCGCCGGCCGCGTTTTGCGCTCGACACTGCTATGGACTTGTCGAGTGAGGTCGCTGCACGGCACGGAAGAACGATTGTTGTTTCCGACACAGAGAGGGAGCGAGGCAGAGATAGAGAAAGCGAGGGGGGAGGGGGCGCCCCACAAACCCAATTGCTGTTACGTCCACTTCTGGTCCCAGTACCCAGTACAACAAGTTCTTCACGAAGTTCCACTGTTCATTTCCAGCAAATCCTGTCAACTGTTTTATCGTGCCAATCCACTGAAGATAGTGCGCGGCCAGGGCCAGTACATGTACGACGAGCAGGGTGCCCGCTACCTGGACTGCATCAACAACGTTGCCCACGGTAAGTGTCGAGTCGGCGTGGCCAAGTCGGCGATGGGAAACGGCCCAGCCCAACAGGAACTGCTCAGGTACTCAGGTTCACACGTGCTACACACGTGGACCCTTGGCTATTTGCCACGAGTACACCCACGAGTGGGGGACCGCCTGCTGGACCAGTGGAAGATTTGTAGTTAGAGGAGGGAAGTAGAGGTTCAATTGACGTAATTGGCGCTGCAACGAGACCGGGACCTTAATGAAACGCTCAGCCGAGGTCGAGCCCCGCAACGGTATGAACAGTGATAGGGCATGAGCATCACCCCCTCAGAACCGTTTTCGGGGTGCACGATCGTAGAGGATCGTGAGAGCGAACCATCATCGCTAGACGCTGTACTACTTGCAACACACACACACACACAGATAGCTCCGTTCGAAACAAGCTCACTTCTTTCTTATCGATCGGCCCCGGCGCGCCCTAATCCCAATTCTTGGCCTGGAAGCACAACAAATCACTAACGAAGAGCGATGTGGAGCTACTTGGAGCTTGGAGCATGTGGAACCATCGCGCATCAACTATGAACTCCGGTTCCGGTGGTCCGGACCTGATGGCGGCCGTCCAGTTGACGTCAACCAGTCAACAAAAAACCGAGTCCAACAAAGTCGCTAGAGTCACCATGGTTTTGTAGTCTTCAGTTTTCTTGGTTTTCCCTTTTTCATTTTCATACTTCGTGGCTCATGGACATGGCAAACAGTGGGGCACTGCCATCCGAAGGTGGTGGAAGCCGGCGCACGCCAGCTGGCGATGCTGTCGACCAACAATCGCTTCCTGCACGACGAGCTGGTCCAGTGTGCCCAAACCCTTGCCCAGAAGATGCCGGGCCGCCTGTCCGTGTGCTACTTCGTCAACTCCGGCTCGGAAGCCAACGATCTGGCCCTGCGCCTCGCTCGGCAGCACACAGGACGCCACGAGGTCATCACGCTCGATCAGTAAGTCGATGCACACGGTTCCCCAGCTCCCAGCTCGGTTAACCTTGTCTTGTTCCTTCCTCAGTGCCTACCATGGCCACGTGTCCGCCGTGATGGATGTTTCGCCGTACAAGTTCAACCAGCCCGGTGGCGGTCCGAAGCCAGACTTCGTGCATGTGGTAAGGCTTCACGCAGCGCAGTAACCATAGCAGTTCTTCAATATCTGTCGCACCGTCGCGCCATCAGGCACCGTGCCCGGACGTGTACCGTGGCAAGTACCGGGACTGTGACTACCCGGAGGGCACCGACCTGACCGAGCTGTACGTCGGCGAGGTACAGCGGATGCTGGATGGCAGCCCGACCGGGGTGGCCGCCTTCATTGCCGAGAGTCTGCAGAGCTGCGGTGGCCAGATCATCCCGCCACCGGGCTACTTTCGGCGAGTGTACGAGTAAGTGACGACGTTTTTTTTTTGGTTTTTCGCAAGCCGCCTTCGAAGATCCTTACCGTTTTTTTTTTTTCGATCATTCCGGTAGGGCGGTACGGAAGGCGGGCGGTGTGACGATCGCGGACGAGGTGCAGGTGGGATTCGGGCGGATCGGCAGCCACTACTGGGCGTTCGAGCAGCAGCAGGTCATCCCGGACATTGTGACGATCGCGAAACCGATGGGCAACGGACATCCGGTCGGAGCCGTGGTCACGACACCGGAAATAGCGGAAAGTTTCGCCTCGACGGGTGTTTGTTACTTCAACACCGTAAGCACCGATTGGCACCCACACTGGGACGCGTCTGTTATAATTATTCAATCTCTCTGTCACCGTTTCAGTATGGTGGGAATCCCGTTTCCTGTGCCATTGCGAACGCGGTGCTGCGGGTGATTGACGAAGAACGGTTGCAGGAAAATGCTCTTCTGGTGGGCCGCTATCTTCTCGAGCAGGCGGCAGCCCTCAAGAGCGAGTACGGGTTGGTGGGAGACGTGCGCGGAATGGGCCTGTTCGTCGGTATCGAACTGGTGTCGGATCGCCAGAACCGGGTGCCCGCCACCGACGCCGCCAAGCTCGTGGTCGAGCGGATGAAAACGATGCACCGGGTGCTGGTCAGTAGTGACGGGCCGGACGACAACGTAGTGAAGCTGAAGCCCCCGATGGTGTTCACGAAGGCAAACGTGGACGAGTTTCTTGTGGGTTTCCGCGAATGCTTAGCGTACCTGCAACAGCAGCAGCAGCAGCAGTCGCTGGTCTTGGAGGCGAAGCAGATGGCCGTGGTGGCTGAATCG
The DNA here is from genome assembly GCF_943734635.1 of Anopheles cruzii. NCBI lineage: Eukaryota > Metazoa > Arthropoda > Insecta > Diptera > Culicidae > Anopheles > Anopheles cruzii. The sequence continues at coordinate 9,462,151 of NC_069143.1, forward strand.
CAACCGGTGCGTGTTACCCATTCGCTCGCGACCGGTGGCGTTCTACAGCCCGGTCCCATCGGTGTTGGCCAGCGTGATTCGTCCAATCTCATCAAATCGGTCTAGAAGAGACATATCTTCCCAGAGCAGCAGCTTCCATTCCGAAGTAATTTGTTATTTGAATTGTGTTTGTTTTTCTCGCTCAAAAATACTGCTTTTTTCCGTTGTTATCTTATATGTATAAGAGGTTAATTTGCGTCCGAATGGCACGTCAAACCGTCGAGGAGCCAGAGTGGAGTGTCTAATCTTTTAATCGACTTGAGTTAAGCTACAGTTTGTTCGAGTTGAACGGACCAATAAAACGGTAACGTTGCGCGCGTGTGCGATGTACGGGAACTCATTCCAAACGGTATCCTCATGGAAAAGTATGGAATAGTTATCATCTGTTTGTGACTCAGTCTGGGGCTGTAACTGCTCTCCTTTGCAATCATGATTCATCATTTATTTTGTTTTCGCCTATCATTTAACCGTCAAGACCATCTCTGTTAATATTCACCTGCTTTTCCATGGACGTTCTACAGGGTCAGGTTCATTTAAGATTCTCTTTTTCATTTGATTATAAAACAAAAACGGCCTCAGAGTTTTCGATGGTTGAACATTTATTCGAAAGGTTCATTTATTACATTTTTATGTATAAAATACAATTTCGGTTGCAGAAAGTTGGGAAATATGGTAAACTTATTTCCAAAGTGCTAGGTCTTCAACGCAAACGGTACGATATTTGAAAAGCACATTTCATTGAGGCTTATTTCCGCCTCGGTGGCTATATTGATAAGCATAATTGTCGTTTTTGGGATTCGGAAAGCCCACACGTCGGGCAAGAGAAGCGAATGCACCCGAAACGAGGGACTGTTTGGTGCGCATTTTGGGACTGACGATATCATCGGCCCATTTTCTTCTAAATTGAAGAAGGAGCCGCCGTAACCGTTGGCGTTGACATCTGGTATCAACTTTTGATATTTTATATGGATGTTTCGTAGGTCTTTCAGTTTGCTTCTTTCACTCGATTGTTGTCGTTTTAGTGGCCAGCAGCAGCCAGCAGTTATTGCCAGGAGTCACTGCGCCATTCACCGCGATCCAGTTCGTTGTCTGTTGTTTTTGCATGAAAATATTCAGTGGATTGCAACAAATAAGACAACGGATGATTGTTCTAAGGTGAGCTGTTGATGTTGATAACGGCATTGGTGGTGCGGCGGGCGCAACGGACGTTTATACAATATATACAAAGTTTAAGGCTCGAACAACTATCCAAAGTTGGTCCGGTTGTGTTTTGTTTACGGTGTGTCAAACAATAGAAACACCCAATAAAAAAAATAGAACACAGTTACAAATAAAACAAAATCGATGTTTACTAGTGGCTTCCACAATTGTGTGTATCATATAGATTAACATACATCGCCATCGTAAAGTACACAATTTAAAAAACGCACCTAGAAGTTTGTTTGCGTGGAAACGCTTAAACCAGCAGAACGACACCTAGCTATCGCTACGCTTATCAGAACATACATCATCGAATATTCAACATGACCCCGACCCTACATTCTTAACGCATATTGCAAGTGATAGTGGAAATAATGACGCCGTTTTTGCATTTGCTTATCCGTGGTGGCATTCAAGGCGTATTTCCGCATCCAAAGGAAATTGTTACTGGCAGACCTGGAAACAAACATTTAAAATTAAGTATTCATTATAAAAAAAAACATGTGTACGAAAAAAAACATGTGTACGAAAAAAAACATGTGTATCGGCAAAAGCAAAAGTAAACTTCAAGAATAGCGACTTTTCTACTCTGCTCTAGTCGCTATTTGTAGGCTGGTAGGCTAATGAATATCAATGTGTATCATCCGAGAGCTACAACCGCCGAGGGATGCTGATCTCAAACAGATACTCCCGTGGTCGAGCGGCTTCGTAAGCGAACTCTTTTAAACAAACTGTTCTCGTATCGTTATCGATACCGTGGCACCTTCTCAAGCGGGGCCTACCACGTTCCCTCAGTCCTTCTGGACGGCCCAAGAACAGCTTCACGGACTGGTTTGGCGTCCATCATGACGACTGGTTCGCTATAGCTTAGCGTGTCGTATATGCGATGCGACAGTAAGCTCGTGAACAGCGAACTTCAGTTCGTTGTTGTAACGGCTGCTCCATGGTTCCTCCACACAGGCGGGGCCGAAAGCAATCTGAGTGCCGATGTGTATCGCTATTCGCCCATTCAAAATAAACATTTCTTCTCCATGGTAGCAAAATAAACGAGAACCAACATCAAAAGTTACTCAAATAGCTATTTTTATGTATATTTTTTCCCAATAGTTGAACTACATGGTTATGAACTGAAATCTACTGCGATAGGTATTAGAACATGTCTACCAGTGAAAGTTGATGTTCAGAGCAACGGTTTTTTTTTTTCTTCCAACGCCTAACTGCTTCTAGTCAACCGCCCTATTTTATAGATTTGTTTTATTCCTTGTGTTTTGTTTCAATTAACTCAAAAGATTTTGTTATAATCTTATCATTCAGAAAACAACAGCGATGAAGCAGAAGTTGCTGACAAAAAGATCGATACCTAAAAATTGAACGAAACTTGTGTGCCTGGTGGTTGCCATGGTTTCCTGGTTACTCAATCTCGTACCGTATGAACCATTTGCAACTTGTTAGAATAATGTTAACCGTCGTCAGATTACCTTAAGAATATTGCATCACCACCGCTTAAACAACTGCATTTGAGTATTGTACGTTTGATCGTATCGAGCGAGCTGTGACGATTAGAGATGGTCGGGTTTGCTGCATTCATGAGACGTTTTCATACCACATAAGAGCAATCAGTTTGAAGTGTATCGCAGTAACACAAGGGATGCATGTAAGTTACACATTTTGTTCTATGTAAATGTGTTTGTGTCATGCCATCTTTTGATGCCGCAGAAAATGGACCATGGTAATGACAGTCCTAGGGTGGAAAAATGGCTAGCGATGCATCATAGTTTTTTTTGTTCGAACTTAAACGCCACCTATGCCCACGCGCAGTCGTTGAAAACTTATCGGAATTCATAGATCTGAATGCACGACTCGGCCACATGCTGAAGGGTGAGAGACTGATACCTACGGAGGAATGTAAAGTAGTAATAACGGACAGCAGATTATCAAACAATCTTCATTTACCATTCCGATGATCGATGGTAATAATAGCCCTCCATAACGGCGCGCGACTTTTGGAAGCAAATATAATAAAACCCGGCAAACGATGCTCCGTTGATGTCTTTTATCTTGTGATCAGGTACCTGTGATCAGTGCAGCGAAAAGTAATGGAACGTTTCGTGTTAGCAACAAAATGTCTGCTCATTTTAATCGAAATGAACCTGCTAATAATTACCAAAAAATGTTCCTTCCAACGCATGAAAACAAAGTCACTCTTCTCCAGCGCATCGTAGTCAAAGTCGTCCGAGTTGAACGTCTTTTGATAATCGCTGAACGCGGCAAACTTACCCTGAAAAGATACAATGATACCGCGAAACATTGCATTACTAATGACATTGTGGAACGCAAACGAAAAGCGATCGCCACTCACAAAGTGCTTCCTATCTACGTCTTCGTCGGCATCCCATTTGCGTGTGAGGAAGGGATATTTCTTTGAGATGATTTCCCCGTCGAAAAACGTAGTCAGGGTGGGGAACTCGAACGTTAGGCCAGTAATCTTCAGGTACCCGCAGAGGTACGAGTTGGCTTCGTCGACGTGCTACAATGGAAAGGGGGAAAGATAGTTAAAGCGACGTGTGGTGGCGACTGGCCAAATTTCTCCGCACCCTTACCTGTAGCACTACCTCCACCTCGTATGCGTTGCCTTTGGACTTTTGATACCCGCGAAATTTGGAGCCATTGTACAGCAGCGATTTTGTGACCCCCAGCTGCTTGGAGTTGTTGGGTGGAGGCGGCACAATGTCAACGCGGACGGGCATAGTTAGATCGTCGGTGCTGGTTTCCGGAGGGCCGGCGTCGGAACCGTCGGTGGATTCCGCCGTGGAACAGGAGACGGCTTCTTCGGCTGCTTCAGCTTCGTCGCGCCTCTCTGGCTTCTCGGTTGTACAAGTAGTTCCGTCGCAGCTGCCACCACCCCTGGGTTCACCGCTCGTCGCAGCACCCGGAACGGTGTCACCGTCGCCGTTGTCTGTTGTTTGGCTCTTCAGTGCGGAGCCGAGTGCCGAACCAGGATGGTCCGGATCGATAGCGGTGACCGGATGCGTTGTGAAACTGGCCGTTTCGCTCTTCCGCTCGCTCAGTGTGCGCGGCGAGTCACCGGCGTTTTCATCGACCAGTTGCTCGCACACGGCGGTGGCGGCGGCGGCGGTGGAAAACGTTATCGCAAGTTTTTCCTTCGAGGTAGCGCTTAGCGTACTGCCACCACCACCATCGACCTCTGCCGCGATTGTGAGGTTATCTTCGTGGTCGTTGCCGTCGCCGCTGCCGCTGCCACCGCCGCCGTCTGCGTACTCGAGGTCAATGTCGTCGTCGAAAGTTAGAACTAGTTGCCTTTTGATGGCTTCGATGATTGCTGATTGCCGATGACGATGCTGATGGTGATGGTGATGGGGTCAGCGGTTCAGCGTTCGGCTACTCGGCCTCGTCACGAATGGCGTTGTGGGACGGGGAGGAGAAAGGACAGTGCACTGATTCTTTTGCTGCACGGTTGTGGACGATGATGGGGGCTTGTTGAAGATGACGATTATGACGACTCCGTCGACAAAGCTGTAACGCCGATAGGACAGCAGAGGTGAAATTAACGAAACCTAATAGGTGAACACAACCGACGACGAAGACGAGGCGGCGATAAACTTTCCCGGTCCGTTTTCTAGCCGGCTACCGTGTAGTATCACTCGAGACTTTATTTTGACGAACGGCGTCGTTCGGGGAACGTCCACGCAACAGCTTCTCTATTTGGCGCTCGATCTAACTCATGCATTTAACCAACGCATGTCTTCAATGTTTGCTCTTCACCTAAGCATTGGCCCAAAATTTCTGGCAGGTTCCTTCGCATACCTGCGTTCGTGGGAGGACAGGGCCTTTCGCGATTAGCTTACGCAGCAATCTTTAAAATGCACAAACACATGCACATCTTTGCAGCGCTTTTCGTAAATTCTTTATCACTCACATACGCATACACACACACACAGGAAGATTCAGGCAGATATTTTAAAAGGTTGGGTAAACGGGTGAAGATCACACAGCAGTGCCAAGCCAATACGGAGCTCCTCGGCGGCGGCACTGGTGTTCGGTTTGGTGCAGCATTCCGTGCGACTGGCTGGTGAATCAATGTGTCGTACGCAACGTTCTCTGGTCCCCACAATATCTGCGATGCTCAATTTGTTCGCCTGTGTTTTTCGTGGCAGCGACTCCAGAGTGTGCGATGCGTGATGGAAACTGTCACACCGATTAGCCTGGTTACTTCGTTAGCAGAGTTTCTCTATTAGAGTGCGGGGCGATAGCTTTCTCTGTGCTGGCGCCCTTCGTTAACATGCGCGCCAGTTATACATGTATAGGTTGGAGTCAATTCCCGTTTTGTTACGGATTATTAATTTACAGATTTCGTTTAATTAAAACGAACAGTTTTTGTTACTTATCGCCTTATGTGGCTGTAATTTTTTTAATAAAGTTTTCAACCCACTCGAAACAACGGGCACCAAAATATTGACAGCCATCGAAAGCGGGCCCGGATATGAGAATTCTTTTTGACAGCTGCAGTCTGGTCTTTGTTATTGCATGGCACGATACACGGCCATGGCCATGTGTTGGTGGGTTTATATGAAAAAGCAAATCTAGCGAACTGCCCTGGACTTCCCGAACTACCACCTGTACTGTAACAGAGCGGTTTTGGTCACTACGGCTCGGTTGATTAGTTATAGAGAGTGCTCTCTGCGGAGTGCCACTCTGTTTGTCAGTCGTGCGTTTACAAGATCATGTTAGCTACTTTGCAAATTTACCATAGTTGCTGGAAACAAATAAATATATCCCTCCGGACAAATTAAATTTCATACGCCGCATACACATATTTTATAAGCAGCACATCGGTTAGATTTTAGAGCAATTGCCTTCTCTCAACCGAATGGCTCCATAAAGTAAACCCTGTATTATTCGGGCTGGAGTATCAACAGCAATTAGAGACGTTTGACAGACGACAAAATGTCTCATTGCTAGTGCATTGTTGTTCGGAGAAGTCGTACGGCGAAACATACAGCAAACAAAGCACCAGGAAGAAGACAATTGGAATAGTTCGTGGCGTTCGAAAGCATCATGTAAACAGTACAGCGAGAGCTCACTTGACACAGCACAGCAGAAAGCTCTTGACAGAAGCAGAAGGAAAAAAGTAATAAAAGAAGGGTTTTTGACAGTGTGTCCTCGTAAATACCATCGCAAAAGACTGGTGAAGCGTGTTAAAGAACTTACGAAAAAAGGTTCAAAAAAGTGCTCGCCTTAACGTAAACAAATGTCACCGAGGCGGACAAGACGCGCGATCGATTGAAAGTTCAGTAGAGTCAAAACGCCAAACACATCCGAAAAGACACACCGCGCACCGAACATTGTTTTTCAATACATCAAAAAGACTAAAGGAAACTGAAGAGACTTACTGCTGGAGGATTGCTTGGGCAGGGCAGGATAGGTCAGCCAATTCTGCCTATCGTTCTTGCTGCTGTTATTGTTGTTGTTGGTGTTGCAGGTGTGCGGGTCCCCGAAAGAGAAGACCCTTAGCACAAAGCGAAAAACGCGCGTCCTGCTGCAGTGGTGGGTCTCACCATCATCATCATCTGCGTGATTATCGCATATGACCACAGCACAGTGCATGCTGCCCTAAGAGTGGTACGGCGGCACAAGGTGGCCAAGATTCTGCTCTTGCCAACGTACCAACGCCAGATTCTTTATCCGTCTTTATGTTCGCTCGCAGCTCGACCGACTGCAAAAACTGGTGGTAGAAATCTACGCTCAAGGGACCCGTTTCACCTATTGTCTTATTGAACATCACCCACTATTCCTCACGCACAACAACATTTAATCAGTGCTGTAACACGATGGCAACAGTCAACCTGAATCCCCTGAATGGTTGCTCGGTGTTAGGTACAGGTGATCCTTCGGGGTCGGTAGGGCAGGGCAAGGACCAGTGGGTGAAATTAAATGTTGGAGGTACCTGTTTCCTCACGACCAAAACCACCCTATCGCGCGATCCCAACTCGTTCCTATCACGGCTGATTCAAGAGGACAGCGACCTCATTTCTGATCGGGTAAGTTCAACACGTGTCTTCTGGCATCTTTTCGTTTTCATTGCGCTAATATTAGAACGGCTTGCGTCACACCGCAGGACGAAACAGGTGCCTATCTGATCGATCGTGATCCACGCTACTTCGCACCGGTGCTCAACTACCTGCGCCACGGCAAGCTTGTGCTGGACGACGGTTTGTCGGAGGAGGGCGTACTGGAAGAGGCCGAATTCTATAACGTGACGCACCTGATCGGATTACTAAAGGATAGCATAGCGCGACGCGAGCAGCAGTGCCCAGCAGCGGACAAGAAACGCGTCTACCGGGTGCTGCAGTGCCAGGAGAACGAGCTAACACAAATGGTTTCGACCATGTCCGATGGCTGGCGGTTCGAGCAGCTAATCAACATTGGTACCCAGTACAATTACGGCGCAGAAGAAAATGCCGAGTTTTTGTGCGTGGTATCGAAAGAGTGCGCAAACACACTGCTTGGGCGCGAGGTCGAATCTAACGACCGCGCTAAGGTGCTACAGCAAAAAGGGTCGCGAATGTAAGCCCTTGTTCGTCGCACAAAGTACATCATGCTTGCCGAGTAGGATGCAAAGGACAAGGAAACAGAGGAATAGTTGGCCTTCCGAAGGACACGGTGTAGTAGAGGGCAATCATGAGAATTCAATTATTAACAGAACATCTACTCACCTATAACATCATAATATACGCACAAAGCCAGTAGTAAGGAGAACTATAGTACCATAAGTAAATGGTGCAGCAAGCGTTAGTATTATACAACAAACTGATCGAAAAACAAGCCCTGTAGTAAAACAAAATATAAAAACGTAGTTCAAGGCAGGAACTACTCCTTATTGGCAATCAGTTAACAAAAGTTGGGTCATGTTAAAAGTTTTCATGACATCTTTTCGTTCTGTTTTTACCAATGCTCACAGCTCGTCTTTCTAGTGTTGATTGTCAAGCAACGGTGACGCTGGGCGACGCTCAAGTAAGATCACGAGGATCTCGATGTAGCCTTACGGCGAAGTTCGCGAGTGAACTGAGAGTTTGACCAAAACAGCGCCTCTGGCACGTTACGAATCAACAAACCAATATATCAATACCAGCTAAGGCAGCTGCGCTCGCACGAGCTCTATTAGTTGCAGCAGTTGTGATATGAGAAAAGACAGGACCTCACAGTAGCACTCTGATGGATGTATAGCAATCAGGACTGTGGAAAGAAAGCAGGAAGACTTGAATTGTAACTATCTAAAACGTAACGCAAACAAAACTCCTTAACGCGTATTTGCATAGTATCTTTGCACAAACACATTGATGGTACAGAGTGGTACAGGACGCTAAGCATGCAATTATAGAGGGAGTCTTGCATGCTACGATCACCAACATTCTCATGAAAAGAGTAGAATGTGGACTCTGTGCGGCTCGCTTTTCATGAGGTACTTGCTCGTTGTCTCCGTTAAAGGATGACCTATGACAACCAACGATGTTCACGGAGTACGACTCTTCGACCCAAGAAAACATATACGCACAATTTACAAAAAAAAAATCAAAGCAATACCCTTGCCGATCGCATTGCCCATCACCTTCTTTATCGTAATACAGTACATGTTATTTTCATTTATTTTTCCATCCATCCATCCATCCATTTCCATCATTTATGTTCATCTCCATTACGTGGTTAGCGATGTGCCCCGTTGCTGTATGGTGAACGTCGCATTGCTTAAGTAAGGTACTGATGGTGTCCCTAAAACTCTTGAGGATCCTGATTGGAACGCACAACGATAGACACGCGCGCGTGCAATAACCAGCAGAGCGACAGCATTGATTGTAAAAAGTAATGAGTTTCTCGTTCCAGCGTTTTTCGTAGTCTGTTAGAGCTGCGCCGGCAACGCGCGGCCGTGGAAAAGTGAGAAAGAGAGGTAGAGAGAAAGTGTTTAACTAAACGTTTGATTAGAGACTATATGGGCACCTACTTATTATGAGGGGGCGTTTTGCGGGAAGTGCAGTGCTTCCCGCTGCTTCCGTGGGCCGAAACCACGGGTAATTGTATAGGATGCATGGTGCCGATTATGATCGCCGCCCTGTTAGAACGGGTCGTTACCAGTTAGGTTACTTCAGGAGCGAAGATCGATCGAATAACGGTATCCCTTCGAAGATGTAATTGTATTTCGAAATCAATGAAGATCCATTCACGAACGCACACACGAAAAGAAACTATAAATGGCTCCAACCGTGGTAGGAACTATAGTGAATTTATAAGTTTTTATCTCTATTTTTACCAAACAAACAACCATAAATGAGATACCTGTTCGTACGCGAGGTGTGTAAGATGTGGATTATAAGAAACGAAATAAAAGCCGATTAACGCAAACGTCAGTCAAACCTGCATTCCTTGCATCGCCAAAACCTGCATTTGTGGTAGCCATTTGTACTCTGAGTTTTATTTGTTCACCTACTTAACATTTACCATACAACGCATAGCATAGTCGATGGGGTGCCCCGCTGCTAGCTAGAAGCCATTCCTAAGATCGTATTCCTTGGGCGGTACAAACTCATCGATCGGTTCTTGATAGTTGAGGCGCGCATCTTCCAGCGACTGCTTCGGCGGTAGATAATCGATATCCGGCTCCTGAGGTGGTAGATACTCGTTGTTGGGCGGTAGGTAGGCATTGTTCGGTCGATCATAGTGATACCCATCGTCCAAAGTCACTGGTTCTGGCGTAGTGGTGGTGGTGGTTGTCGTCGTTGTCGTCGTTGTCGGCTTCGTGGGACGAGGCGTTGTGGAACGAGTTGTAAACGGTCTAGAGGTTCGTTGGGTTGGCTGCGGTGCCTTGTTAAGTCTGTAAAGATAGATGTGGCCCGTACTTGTATAACGCCCAAAATCCAAGCTCCAACTCCAAGTTATGAAATCGCGACTTACTCGGGAATCTCCAAGTCCAGCATGGTGATCGGGTGGTAGCCGAATTCGTCGGCCGTGTAGCGCACCCTGTACCGCTTGCCATTGGCACCTGTGTACGTGTAGGAGCCCATGACGACGAACGTCTTGGAGTCGTTGCGCAGCTTGCCAATCTGCTCGATTTCGATGCCATTCTCCGTCTCTACACTGCACTCGGAGTAGTGTCCAGAAATGGTGACAACAGAGGGTCAAGACACCAGCACCGCCAAAGAGATAATGTTGCGATACTTACGCGTACTTGAACTTCCCTTTGCCCTGGTTGCGCACCTCCGCCATTACGATCGATGCCTTCATGACGTTGCCGCTGAACTTGGACGGATCTTTCTTATCCTCGACCGGGAACGTGAACTCGTCCTCGGAGAACAGATCATCGTTGCGGCTCTTCGCTGGTATCTTGATACGAGCCGCATGCACCATTGCCACTAACGCTAAGCACAATACCGCCAGTGACCTTAACCGCTGCAAAGGGCAGCACGAAAGTGAGAGGTTAGATGAAAGATGAAGCGATCACTCAACTCGTGCATATTTCCTGGGACGGTCTGATTTTGATAGTCTACGGTGAACAGGTATCGGCGGCTCCCTGGCCAAAGGGGAATCAGCAATTTGACGGACCATATAACTCATTATGAAGCCAGCTAATGAATTGGTGCCGATCCGGCATCCATCATGTAGCGCCAATCAAAATCACGAACCGCCCCGGATGGAAATGGAGACATCAGGGAGGCATCGGCCTCCGTCCATCGTTGCCGTGAAGGCGTCGTCCACCTGCACGCTAGGATACCGATGATGATGATGATTGCTTCGCTTTTAGCATTATGCTAATTTGCTGTTTATCACCCGGCAGCGATTTGGGGTTTGTGTCTGGCCCACCAGCACCACTCGTAGGTGTGAGCGCGTTTCTATCGATATTTTTCGCTTTTTTGAATCTCAGATAAACGGATTGGGTCGTATTTATTTCGATCGATGTTTTGACGACCGAATTTTAATGAGGAACCGACCGCCAAGAGTATCCTCTCCCCTTTCCCGGTACTGATTTTGAGGTGTCCAAGATTTAAATTATTTGGCGGAGACAAATAGGCGTTCTTACGCTATGGCAAACCCATGGAGGGAAGCCCATTTGAACCAGTTCTATCGAGCTGCTTCGTGGGCGTACTAGCCCGTGGTCGTTGGTCGGGGGCAGATAGTTGACTTCAGCTGCTGAGCCTTTTTTTGCGCTTCTACAAACAAAAACCATACAGGTCCTCACAATAGTCGGTTGTTCTTTGCTAGAGTCCGTCGCAGCAATAGCTTGTATGGCGCTTCTTTGTTCGTTAAAGTATTATTAACGACGTAAACTAGTGCTTCCGCATCTTCGACATAACTGCATGGCCATCGCCATCGTAACTCCACCTCCATAAAATTCAGCTACTGCTCGGACTTGCTCTGATCAACTGATCCACAAGATCAACTGACTTTAGTTTCCACTAGAGACTTGGCCAAAATGCCAATAACTGAAGTTCTCCACCGAAGTTCCACCGAATACCAACCGACCACAACAACCCAGCAGATGCAATAAAAAGAAAATGATGTTTGAATGTTTGATTGATTGAAGGGAACGATCATTTGAGCTAGAACAGATCCTCAACAACCCACCCCTGCATTGACTGATTGCCTCAATGGCGGGCAGGCAGGCAACCACCGTCGAAAGGGGTAGCGGCATTGCCGCTTACTTACGTGCTGCATCGCGGAACAAATGGAAAATCGAACAATCCTAAATCTCAAACAATCACGTCCACCGACACGCTCTCGCTTACAGCGTTAAACCTCACACACGTTTTGCGCGTTACAAACTCCGCACTCGACCGCACTACCGAAGCAGAGGTAGAACTCCAACTGTACTCTACACACCACCGATCGCCACGATCGAAGAGTAGTAATCCTTAGGCACCCGAAGCAGAAGATGTGGCAAGGATCAGTTTCGGCGACAAACTAAACCGGACCAAACGGACGGATAGGCACTTTATACCACCGAACCGTCGCCGACGACGGACCTCCAAAAAACCCCAAAAGAAAAGAAAAGAAAAAAAAACACCCAACAAAGCACAGGTGGTGTGTCGTCGTCGCCGTCGCCGTTATCGTCGCCGTTGTCGTTGCCAATCCGTGCGGGTCGGAGTCAGGCAGCTCGGGCTGAGCGCGAACTGGAGAAGATTACAGATTGATCGCATCCTTTTCAGACCCACCATGCATTGCATATCACGGTGAATGGCTGTCGAGGAAGTTGGCCCTGGCCGTACTCACTCACTCGGTCTTCTAAGGGCCCGGCGTAGGTCAGAACAGTATCCGCATGAAGTGCGAGAACTGCTCACAGCATCACGGGGTTTCAAGATCCGAGACGTTGTCTGATATGTAACGTCCGGTATGGTCGCCTACAGTGGAAGCCGAGCCGGCCAGCCGAGATCAGCGTATCAGGGCGTTCTGGTTTCCCTCTGTTTTTTATTCCTTACTTTTCATATCTTTTCCAAATGTGCCCATTGCTCCCCCACCTCCTACTTATACATATATGTATTGATATAGGTAACAGCACCTTCTTGAAAGTCTTGAAAGTTGGTTGTTACGGTACCGATTCCCACAGCTTGAAACACACCCACGGGCTCCACGGGAGCTCGTGGCTCGGAAGATGCGCTGAGCCCGTTTGCGCTGAGTACTCAGCTCGGTGGCGTGGCACCCAAGGCACGAATTTGAACTTCAGCGACGAACGGCACACTCCGGAAATGTGCGATGCGTGAGATGAGCCGGTTGAAGGCCAGCATTTGGCCAACACCGTGCGGCCCACCAAGGAAGAGATCAAGGAGATGGTAGTGGAGGGGCGCGTTGAAGATTTACGACACGGCGGCCGCCGAATCCCGTCCCCCGGCCCCGGACCGGGGGGGGGGGGGGGGGGGAACAGGCCGAGCCCAGCCCAGCCCAGCACTAATTAACGGGGACTGAAATGCAGAAGCCGGCTAAGAGGCGGCTCCGAAGGGAAGGAAATAAATAACCTAAACCGGATTCCGGTCCACTGATCCAGATCCCCCCGTGGTGGTGGTGGTGGTGGTGGTGGGCTGTGGGGCGCGGACTGTAACAGCTGGGCCACCTGCACATGCTGTGAAGCCACCCCATTCTTGGCCATTCATTTCTGAGCCGCTATTTGCGTGATTCTCGGTTCGGTTCTTCGCCGACAGTTTTCAACGCGACATTTTTATTCTAACAGTGTGCAGTCGGATTGGTAGTTAAGATAACACCACATCAGCGCGACCCGGGACATACTCCTTTACGTTCGTTCGCTCCGTCTTCAAGAGCTGACTCAATGGGACAAGCGATATCGCTGCCGCTGGGCACGGGACCGCTCTGCCTGTTAGCTCCGAAAACTCTCCAGAGCGCAAAGGGGGCTTTTTCTTGTTTTCTCCAGTGCCCAACAACGGGATGACGTCTCCTTACTTGGGCGGACCAGGTGGCTTTCGAACGGCTCCGGCCACTCTCCTGCACTCCCGGTACGCAAGAATGAGAACAGGGATAATCGCAAAGAATAAGTCCCGTCCCGGCTCGCTCGTGCGGACACGCTGCTGCGGAACGGAACGAAAAGGTCCCCAAAAACAGTCCCAGCCACCCCTGGTCGTAGGTGATCGTGGTGGTCACGGTGGGTTTGGTTCGGGCAACGGGTTTTTGTTGGGTAGTTGATCACTCCCATTGAGCCCAGGGGGGGTGTCGGGTGCCTGGGCAATTTGTATGCTTAACGGGGCAGACCGCAGACGTGGAGACCTCACCGCCAAAACGGGTTGTCGGTCTGCTATGCTCGGTCTCGGTCGGTCGGTCACTCACAGACGTTTATTTATGTCCACGATCATCCCTACCGCCCACTGCGTCTGCCCACTGCCCCCCAGGGACCGATCAAGGAACCGACCGGAGGTGGGTTTCGTGTGGAGAAATGCGCAAGCCAAGCCAAAGCACGTGCACGTGAATCGCCTTTCGAGTGGCTTGCCGTTTTTTGTTTTTGTTTTTGACACTTCGAACGCCTTCTCCACCTGAGGTTGCTTTGCGCGTTGGAGGAGTTGAACTCACTGACCAAAAAAAAAAGACAGCGAAAACAACAAAAAAACCTTTCGATAACCGCCCGCATCCGATCGAAAGCCGGCCCCTGCTCTGTTGTTCTCCGTGGGGTCTCGGCCTCCGTGGATTAAGATTTCTGTGCGCGAGATTCACCGCGAGAAACTCGATCGGGTGAGGCGCGGCGTGACATTTAGACGTGTTGGAAATATGTTCCTTGATGGCTTTGATGGGCGCTTCTTCGTCGCGCCACTTTTTATGGCCTCGGCCTCTGCCGCGCCGAATATGTCGATATATTCCAAGTCAGTTTCATAACTGACGAATTGATCAAATTTCCGGAGGCCCCGGAACCGGGCGTAGCGACGACGCCGAGGACGACGACGGTGTGATGCATAGGCGGCTGTCGGGTTTTTGGTTTTTAAATCGAGTGACTCGATTAGCAAAAGCTAAACCCACCTAGCATGATAGTAAATAATGTCACCTTTCGGATGGGTCGTGAAGGAGTGTCCTTTTCGCGTTTTTAAGACTACTAACCTATGGACCTTGCTGCCATACCTCGAGTGGTGGCGTAAACGAATGGATTACCGTTTCCCCCATTTCCCCAATTGCGTGCGAGCTTCCTGACGGCCGCTCCATAACCCAAACTCCACAGGTTAGCTCAAGGTGGATCACTGGTGCCAGCTGTGACCTGTCGAAACTTCGCCGAACTATCGAACGAAGATCGTTCGATCGGCGATCAGTCACACATGGCCCCGCGCACTCAGCGCATCGGTGGTTCACTTTGATGATGACGAAAATCTAAACCGGCCCGTCTTCTGGGAGCCCTGGCACCGGTTCGATACTTTATCGATCGTTCGGGCGATAGTTCACGCGTCGCACCCTCGATGGTGACAGTTCACGAACACGACTCGCAGCAGCGGGGCTGTGGCAGTTGTGGCAGGGTTGGCCAATTGACCTTCCGTTCCGTAAGATGACTGGCGAAACAAAAGCTGGCCACAGCGGGCGAGATGCTGGATGGATGGATGGAAGGGAACACACATTGGCGGTTCCCTTGGCACTTCAAAGCCATTGACAGGCCGGGAGATTGTCAAATCTGTCCCGTAACTCGCGGATGTACGACGGTGACGATGGTGGTTTTCAAGTGTCTGCCTGAGTTTGGAATTTGGCAGGTTTGTTTTGCATTCTTCGAACGCCCATCCTTGCCCGTGCCCCGTCGAGTCCACTTCCACTTCGCTTTGTTGGAATTTTAACAACATTTCCGTCCGGTCCGGTAACGGGGTGGCCTTACGCTCTGGAACGATCTGGTTCTCCTTGCCAACACGCTGATCCGCCCGGCCATCTACAGTATCAGCCCGGTAGATGACATGCTGATAGGACATCTTAGTGAGATGCTTCCTTCGTTCAAAAGCTGCCTTCTTGTTCGATCAATTGAAACTACAATTTCTCCCCTTTTGCTCACCTGAAGCTTACAGCTTCGCGAATTTGCTTAAGTCGGATAGTATGCACCGAGAACACGTGCTTCAGGGATAGCAAAAGTAGCGACAAATTTTTAAAAGAATGTTTCGTCGCGTGAAAAGCGTCCCACATTTGGTGAAGCATCAAAAGCCCCTTGCGAAAGCTTTTACCCACATAAAGCACTGATGCGTCAATATTTTAATCAATTGGCGCGCAGATGTTGATAAAAAAAACTAAAACGAAACATTGAACTCCCTCACGTTACCCTTACGAGGATATCTAAGCAGAAGGACAGGACTTAGGTTGCATTCGTCTTTGCAATGGTCGGTGCAACAAAAAAGGGGTGCAAACACTATTTTTACGGTTTCTGAATTCTGTTCGCGATTCTGTATATTTTTGTTTTATTCATTTTGGCTTTCTTGAGACATACACCACATTACAAATGCTCTCCACACGCACGCGGAGTTGGTGCAAATAGTCCCCGGTGTTTAACCCACTCCACCTGAAAGATAAATGGACACAAATACCAGAAATAAAACAGAACAACAAGCAGAACAAAAATACTGTTCGCCCCGAACGCACAGATAGCACTGCAATAAATAATTTGTACAGAAAACCGCAATCGTAACTTCATTTATCTGCACTAGTCGTGGCTGTGTACTAAGAACCGGGCACACCCATACGCTTTAAGCCCATCATAGTTTTGTAATACATATCTACTTTACTTTAACGGACACCCGCACATTTTGCTTCAGATTTATGCGCTTTGAGACACGCAGCTACATCAAATACCGGGCGATACCTTCTGTGCGGAGGCTTCTCTGTGCGTTAAAAACACATTACACATAAATACATTTAAAAAACTGCTTGCCGCCATCGCCACTGAAAAAATGAAGCCACAGGAAAGATGACTGAACAGGTGTCATGAAATAAAATCCACAATAAATGGCACACTAACGCTCTTCGAAATGCATTCTTCTTCTTCTGATCCGACGATTACCGCCACAACCGCCGGGTGGTTTTGCGGCCTGCACCGGAGACAATGTTAACCGCTGTTGCTTTCCGTAACGTTGTGCTTTGTGTTACGGACAAGGCTATAAGCCCCGCACCAACCTCCCCTGTCACGCCGGTCGCCGGGAATCGAACCCATCGGACAGCTGCCAGCAAACGACGAGCTCCATCCGCCCCCCGAAGTCCTCTCGTGTCGACCCTTTGCCATTACAACAACACCAACCGCGTTCTGCACTTTCACGTTCCTGATAAAAAGACACTTTTATTTTTTCTTATAATAACTATCATAAACTCTGTCGCTACGCTGTCTGCTCTCGGCTTTTATGTTTCTATCGCCCGCGCATTCCGCAATGGTTATTCAAATTTCATCAAACCGCCATCCGCCTGTTTGTTGTTTGTTTTTTTTTTGTTGTTTTTCCTTCCATTTTTCGTGACTACTGAATGATTTTTCTTTACATCGGCCATCGGCCAAAGCATGCGCGTCTTTGCCGAACGCACGGAAACGCACACCTCCATTGATGAATCATCCGGCGTAATCAGCCGGATGTAATTTTACGCTTTACCCATTACGGTGTCATATAGTTTTGCACGTGCATAAACGTTTCATAATATTTGATACTCTTCCTGCTGCTGCTCATCAATGTCCATTTTTTTTACTTTTAATCTTTGTTTAATTAATCACCCGCTTAAGTCTACATTACCTTAATTATACCATTGGTTTCCATATGTTAAACCAAATGAGATCTATACACTTTTCCCGACGGTGCAGCAGCAAAGTCGTCACACCTCCCCCCCCCCCCCCCCTCCTTCAAGGTTTCCAATTTTTCCCCCCGAGGCGCGCGCGCCACACGCAGGACGTTTCCTATTTCTTTTGTCTTTTTCGCCGCGCACACTGCGCACGGCACGGTACACGGCGGAGGAGATGACAGAAGAAAATGTAAAATAAAACGAAACCGACAAAAAATCAGCAATAAAAGACTCCTAGTTTATAAAAATTAAAATTTCGCCTGTTCAATGTGTGCTCACGTGTTAAAATAACCTCACGTGGTTAGGTAGGTACTAAAATTTTACTAAAAGGTGAAACACAACTTGATGTACGACAGCGAAAAAGGGCAAAGTAAACTAGTAAAATTTAATCACAATAATTCTAAGCGTTGAACACCATGAGAGAATTGGCTTTTAAAAACCCGCGTCAGCGTTAAAAGTCTTTCAGACACGAACGCCCACCCCACGGGCCGGCGCTCGCAAGCCGGAGCTAAACTGAGATTGAGCATTGACGACACTGTGTCGACAAATGGTGGCTTTACACCGTTCGTGTCGTGTTTAATTCGCGACAACCGTACGCAAGAGGTAGGAGAAGCCGAGCGGCGGAGAGCGACTATAACGGACTAGCTGTGTAAAGGTATTGCTTTACTTTCCCATGTTCCCCCCACCCTCTGTGGGCTGATTTTCGTTCAATCCCAATGCAGCGTCGTGTAGCGGGCTGAACAGGAGCACCAACAAGCAGCTCTGTGATTGTGTAGACTGTGGCTGAAGAAAATAAAACCAAAACCACGGGCCGAAAAAAAATATCTGAACTTGAAGGAGGGATAAACGGTAGCCTATAGCATCGTAGAATGTGCCCCAGAACAAAAACCAACCGAATCAGCAGCAGCATCATCATCGTCGCCCCCTGTAATCCTGTAATTATTTTGCCACACGTCCGATGGCGGCGGGTACGGAAGCGGCAGCGGCAGCAGCTGCTCCGTAGCCAGCCGCCATTGCGGCGGCCGCGGCCGCGATAGGATTCGAATGCTGAGCCTCCTGCAGCTGTACGCAGTTGACGGTCAAGTTGGAGAAGTCCACTACGATCGGGGCCGAGATGACGTGATGGTTGACGTTCAAGTTGATACTTTGCCGTGGTTGCTGATGGTGATGGTGCGGTGCGGCTGCCGTTGCAACCGACGCAGCAGCAGCAGCAGCAGCAGCGGCAGCGGCAGCAGCCGCCGCCGACGGTTGGGTCGGTGAAGGTTGATGCAAATGCGGTGGTTGATATTGCTGTTGCGGTAGTTGTTGTTGTGGTTGTTGTTGATGGTGGTGATGGTGATGCTGATGTTGATGCTGATGTCGGTGCTGATGCTGATATTGATGGTGCTGATGGTGATGCTGCTGCTGACGGTGGTGGTGTTGTTGCAGCTGATGAAGCTGGTGGAGTTGGCGAAGCTGTGGCTGAGAGTGCTGGTGAGAGTGGTGGAGTGGTTGCGTAACCGATGATGCTAGTGGATGCGGTGGCTGACACGGCTGCTTGTGCAAATGATGATGGTGATGATGCATATGTTGTTGCTGTGGTTGTTGCGTCTGAAGGGCAGGCAACATCGACGTTAGCGACGGTGCTGCTGCTGATACTGCTGGTTGTTGTATCTGTTGTACGTGATTTACTGTTGTTGTTGTTGCCAGGAGCGATGGTGGAGGCGCCGAAGGTTGCTGCTGCTGCTGCTGCTGGTGCTGGTTATGAAGATGCCGCTGTGGCGGCTGCAAGTGAACGGGTTGTCGCAGTTGCTGTTGAATGTGAGCCGCCGCAGCCAGATTAAATGCTTGGCCGGGGACGAGGCCCGGAGGGTGATGCTGATGATGCCGATGCTGTTGCTGATGGTGGTGGTTGAGAACTGGTTGAGGTTTCGTTTGTGGGGCAACAACAACTGTGGCCGCCGGTGGTGCCTGCGAGGCGGCTACGGTTGTCTTGGGCTGAATCTTGTGCTGCGTCGTTAGTGGCAACTTGGCGCCCACTGGCGAAAAGTGTTGCTGATAGTGCTGCTGTCCGATGCTGGCGGTAGATGCTGGCACACTCTGAGCCGATTGTTTCGGTTGCTTTTGCTTCGATTTATGCTTTGCCGCAACAACTTGTTCAGCAGGTTTCAGAAGATTCTGTTCATGGTCTCGCGGGACCATGCATCTTTCGCTGGCAGCCGGATCGACTTCAACACCGCTCACTACGCTAGTAGACGATCCCCCGTCAGTGGGCCCATTCTGAGTCCTTCCCTGAGGTGGAAAATGGTGTACTTTCCGTACCTCTGCTGCCTCCGGTTGGGTGCCGCTTTTGCTGCTTCCCACACCCCGCCCAGCTCGCGGTTGTTGAGTGCGAACACTAGCGCCGGCATTTGGGTGTGCGGTTGGTGCCCGTCCTTTGGCACCGCCCGAAAATGTTGCTACCGGTTGGCTGTCCATTGACTGACTCCGGTGACTGCTAGTGTCTACTGCGACGCAGCCAGCCGGTGTCGTTAAGGTAGCTTCCACTGGGGGTGAGGAGGCTGGAGGCGAAGAGAAGTGATATGCGCCTGTGGAGGAACGAGCGGCCTGCTTCGGAAGGGACTTTACAGGCTGCTGCTTGACAGTAGCAGCGCTGTTCGGTGGCAGTGATGGGTTAACCGTACGCGGGGAAGACATCGCTAGAAACACCGGCGACGGTTGCTGCTGCTGCCCGAAGCCCGATGTCGTTCGGCTCGGGCTCGGGCCACTCTGTTCAGCTTCAACACCGTGCTCCGGCTCGCTACCGGCTACCGTCGATGGTACAAACAGCAGTGGTGGCGGCGGAGGAGGAGGAGCATCTGGCCCCAGCGTAGCGGACGAGGATGGTTGTGCAGCACCGGGAGGGGAATCGCCACCGGAGCCATTCTGCTGCTGCGGAGGCTGCTGCTGCGGATGATGATGATGATGGTGATGATGCTCTCCTGCTTTGGCGATAATGTGACCGGACAGGTACTGATAACCGCCGCCACCGCCACCGCCACCGCCACTATTGTTGACACCGTTGCCGCTGCCGTTGCTCACGACGAGGGGGGTTGTGGTGGAGTTTGTTGACGATGCGGCCGCCGCCAGGACGAGGTTTAACTCCGCACCGATCGAGTCCAGTCTGTGTCATTTTGAGTTCAGGGCAGCATTGATTTGCGTCCACAATTCTTTCTTACACGATTTTGAGCTACCGAATGGAAGAGAGAGAGAGAGAGAGAGAGCGAAAGACATAAGGAAACGAACGCTACACCCTCGCCTCGGCTCGCTGCCTATTACCGTTTGATCGACTGCAACCAGTCTTTGAATTGTGCCGTGCCTTCGGGTGTGATCGTGAACGCGTTGCGCGCCGACAGGATCGTGCTGGTAAAGTCCTCGTAATCCGGCACCGTTAAATGATATAGCTTCTGGTGAATGCATTGGAAATACCTGCGAGGAGGACAAAATGGTACCGTTATCAGTCGTCGGTCGGTTGGGGAGCGGTTCACGCACACACGTACATGCTCTGGCACTTGTTCATCAGGGGTGTAAGCGCGGCCCGCAGATGGTGCATCACGAGCGCGGGATTGTTGCGGGCCAGATAGCGGGCCGATTCGAGCGCAACCTCGTGCAGCACGAACGGGCTGACGATCGAGTTGACGACGCAGATGCAGAACTGGTGCAGATACTGCGTGCCGAGATTCTTCGAGATCCCAAGCAACCACTTGACGTCCTCGCCGTACGGCGGGTTGCGGGCATACTTGGCCTGCGGCCGGTCATCGTGCACACGCCGGGCGAGCGTCTCTAGCGCCAGCATGCCGGCGTTGTAGGCCGCCAGCAGATAGCGCAGCTGCGTGGGCGTGAACTGGGGCGGATGGCGAGGCCTGCTTGGGCCACCACTGCCGCCGCCACCAGACGCCGATCCAGCGTTTCCGATGGCGGGCAACAGGTGCTGTTGCTGTTGCTGCTGCTGCGGGCCGGTGCCGCCGCTGTACGGCGCATACGGCGAGCCGGAACCGGGCTGAGGCCGCAAACCGCTGTTCGGTCCTCCCATGACGCCCGACGGCGGTTGCTGCTGTGCGCCTCCCGGTGGTGGACCCATCTGCTGCTGCTGCTGCTGCTGCTGCTGCTGCTGCTGCTGCTGCTGCTGTGGCTGCTGTTGCTGCTGCTGGGCCGATACTTGGGCGGCGGCAACGGCGGCCACCGCTGCCACGGTCGGTAGTTGTTGAGCCAGCTGCGATGGGACCGGCGGACCACCGCCTCCCCCTGGTGCGGCTGCACCGTAGAACTGCTGCAGATTGGGCTGCATCTTGGCTTGGGCAGCGTTTGCCGGTGGACCCGGGTACTGTTGGGGGGTGCCGTAACCCTGCGGTGGTGCCCCCAGCGCACCCTGCATCGACTGGTAAGCGGCGGCACCGAGCGGAGGCTGCTGATAGCCGCCGACTAGTGGTGGGGGTGGTTGCTGCTGTTGTTGCTGCCCCTGCTGTTGCTGCCCCGGCGCGGACACCGTCGGGCCACCAGCGTGTGCCGGCGGTGGTGGTGGCGGGTACTGAAACTGGGGTGGTGTCGTGATGTACATTTGCATCTGGTTGGCAGCGGCTGCTGCGGCTGCGGCTGCAGCGGCGGCAGCAGCGGCCGGGTGCGGATAGGGCAGATTCTGGTGGTAGATGGCGCTCTGGCAGGGAAAACTGTACCCGTACGGGGACAGGGCGATCGGGGCGAGGGTGGTCACCGGTTGAAATGGTTGCGAAGGCGTAGCGTTCACCACCACCGGCCCCTGCTGCTGCTGCTGTGGTTGCGGCTGGAGACCAGCTCCTCCCGACAGCACACCTGCACCGCTCCCTCCTGCACCCCCTCCACCGGCCAGTTCGGTCACGTCCATGAGCGACATAAAGTGACCGTGACCGAACTGCTCGTGGTGTTGCTCCTCCGAGGCCGCTTCCAGCTCACCGCCCGGCGTGTTCCGCAGGAACAGCTCGTACCAGTAACGGGACACCTGAAACAGCACCTCCGGGTACACGCCCCCACCCTTGGCGGCGTTCTCCACCGTGAGGCAGGCACGCTCGAGCATCCGATCGCTCTGCTCCTTGCACTGCAGGATCGCCCGTTGGATCTCGTTCGGATTGAGGGCGGCCGCGTGCGGCAACACCGACAGCGCCAGCTCGGCCGCCGGGTTCACCATGTTGCTGTCCCAGCCACGCGACGAAGCCCGGTCAGCCATACCGGCCGCCTCCGGTGGCGTCAGGTGACCCTCCCAGGTGTCGATCAGGAAGGAGATGGCGGGTGCCCCGATGTCCATCGCCTGGCCGATGATCCAGGATACGTGCGACGAGTACGTGCGCGACAGCCAGTTCGAGCTGACGCAGTTGTGCAGCCCGAGCGCGTATAGGCCCAGCTGGAAGGCGCACATGTGCAGGCCCCGGTGTGGGCCCTGGTGGTTCTGGTTGGTGGTCGCTTGCGTGAAGAGCGACGTCGACGAGGTACCGCCCGCCTTCGTCAGAACGTTCTTGGCGAGCTCGAACATAAAGTGTGCGCTCGCCTCGGACGGTTGGTTCGGGATCGACGGGTACGCCCGTTTGCCCTTGTACCGCGAGTCCTTCGAGCGGGTCGTCGTTACGGCGGACGTCGTGGGCGCGGAAGACGACGCAACACTCCCTCCGCCAGCCGTCGTCGTTGTCGTTGTGCTGGTGGTGGTGGCGGCGGCGGCCGAGGGAGTGGTAGTGGTTTTCCCTGTTTGACCAATCATACCACCGTAGGAGGCGGCCGCCGTGTTTCCGGTCAGAGCGGGAGCACTTGTGCCGCCACCACCAGCGCTGCCACTGGCACTGGCACCGGTTATGCTGAGTCCACCGATATTGAGTTCAGCCGCCTCAGCGCTCGTGCTGCTTTGCGGGCGGCTGCTGTTGACCAGTGCAAAGTCTTGCTGTCCCGGCACATGATGGCCACCGGCCAGGGGTTGCTCCGTGCTGCCGACACTACTGCTGCTTCCACCACCAGCACCCGCAGCACTGCCATGATTTGAGAACTGTTGTTGCTGTTGCTGCAGCTGACCATTACCGTTGTGACCTTCGTACTCATCGAGCCGCAACAACTGTGACGTTTGGCTACGCGTTGGCGGATTGTTCGAGTAGTACGACGGCAGGAGGGGTGTCTTGATGAGCACATGAATCTCCCGGTCCAGCAGCTTCTCCATGATGCGACAGATTTTGCGCGGTTCGTCCTTGTAGTACGCGAGCAGCGTTAGCGCGAGGTCACCGCGCTGCCGGCGGGTTCCCTCGCACAGCAGCGGATGCTCGGCCTCCGAGACGTTTGCTTTCAAGCCGAGCGAAGCGACCGCTGCCTCAAAGCCCCAGTTCTCGTCCGTCGGCAACCGGTACGGGCTGCTCATCACCTTCATGCGGTTTTCGCGCCCCACCACCGATGGCATCACGAGCGCATCGAAGATGAAGCTCGCCAGCATGATCGGCAGCAGGGCTTCACCGCGTGACTTCAGCGTACCGTCGCGCAGCTGCTCGGCACGCTCGCGAATCTTCCGAAGCTCGGCACTGCCAAGCGGGATGCGCTTCAGCAGAGCCAGCAGGTCCGACTCCTGGTTGGCGAGCTTCACCTCGAGCGGCTTGGTGCTGGCCGGTGGTCGGCACATCTCCAGTCCAAAGATGCACACCCGGAACGCGAGGTGGTAGTGTTCGGAGTTTTCCGCCAGCACCGTACAGAGAAAGGCACACTTGGACAGGGTGGCCGACGCCAGCACGCTCAGCTGGTGCGAGATGGGATTGATGTTGTGTTTCTTGCCCTTCTTCTTCGGCGGTGGTGGCAGGTCAATCATCAGATTCGGCGGATTGGCGAGCATCTCTTCGGCAAGCCGCACACCGAGCGTGCACGCTTCGCGACCGTGCCCGTGGGCGTGCAATCCTTCCGCCCGGGCAAACAGTATATCCCAGGCGTCTTCCGAGGGCTTGAGGTTCGAAAACACCTGCTGTTGCTGCTGTTGATGATGTTTCGGTTCCTGCGGTCCACCGGCCGCTGATGACTGCTGATGGTGCTGCTGCTGCTGGCGGACCGGTTTATGTTGCCCAACCGGTGCGGCAGACTTATCCACGACCGTGCTGTCACCGGCGGCACTGCTAGACGCTACTCCTTCGATCGCCTCCTTCGGCCGCCCGTCAGCGGGGACGTGCGGTTCCTGACCCGACCCCGACGCTGTCGCTGGCTGTTGTTTGGCACTGTTACGACGCTTAACGCCGGCGGCACTACCGCTGCTGACCGCTACCACCGGCTCCACGATCTCCTCCCCGGACTGTTCCGGTTCGACGACGTTGAGCACCTCGTACAGCTTGATGTTGCCGGAAATTTCGTAATTGTTCATATCGTTCAGGATGCTGTTTTCGTTGCTCGAGTCACTCGAACGGGACGACGCCACCTCACCACCGGAGGACTTTTTCTTCTTCAGCGCATCGCCGCCGGTCGCCGAGCTGGACGACGAAGAGGATGCCGAGCTGGTCGACGAGTTGCTCACACTCAGCAGCAAGTTGGTAGGAGGAGGCGGTGGCGGTCCAGTGCCTTCTCCGGGTGCTGCCGTCGACGCTGCCTCCTCGACAGCACCACCGTCGGGAGGCTTTTTGATGAGTTCAGCAGTCGGTAAGCCGACCGGACCCGGCAGATCGTCTTCGTTCTCGCAGAACCCTTCGCTGCTGACGCTCGATCGGTTACCGGTGCCGCAACCCGTCGCGTCGGCAGTTTTACTCTCCGAAGCACCAGTGCCACCAGCGGAAGCAACAGAAGCTGTACTCATCGATTCGCTTCGTTCACCAGCGCTGGTTCCACCGACCGCTGCTACCTGCTGCTGGTGTACCAGACGATCCGGGACACTGTCGCTGCTACTGTTGGTGCTCTTGCTGAACGATCCATACGCTCGGTCGCGGTGAGTACGCCGATGTTGGTTTTTGGTGCAAACGTCACGATCTCCGCCGCTCCCGGCACCCGAAGCCGCGCCTCCACGGTCACCTCCAGTAGCAGCTGGCTTCGAGACCGAGACGCCCAGCTTTGCCAGTGCTCCAATCATCTCAGCCGAGTTGGTAGACTTTTCGCTAAAACTACTCGTTCCGGCTACTGACAAGGGTTGGTAAGCCGCTGTGTGATGGTGACTGTTGTCGTTGCTACCAGCAACGCTTGTACCACCGTCCGCACAGGCACCAGCCCCGTTGCGCCCCACCAAGGAGGAGCTGTTGATTGCCGCAACCGAATATTGATGGCTACTGGCCCCCGTTGCGCGCAGCAAACCGTGTTGATGTTGTTGTTGCTGCTGCTGCTGCTGCTGTTGATGGTGATAGTGACCGTGGAAACTGTGGTGATGGTGATGGTGGTGATGGGGCATCAGCTGGAACGCCTTCACGTTGCTGTGCAGCACGGCCTGACTAGCGTTCACCTGGCCCGGGCCGGCCGTTTCGGACTTCGATTCAATGTTCTGCTTGAAGCACGTAAACGGACAGTGGTACATCGGGTTGGTGTCCTGCGTGTGCGTTACCCCCTCGATCGGATAGTCTTCCCAGTCAAGGTAGCACGCCTCGATGGCCGGCTTGAACCCGGCAAACAGTTCCGTGTCGTTGCGCATATTCTGTTGCTGCTTGCTGCTGTGCGACGACGATGCCACCATGTTCTTCGTGACCCGGTCGATGATCTTCAGGTGCCAGCTGGTGAACTGTGCGTGCAGCATGTCCCGCTCGTCCGGCGCCAGGCCCGGGTTGAGGGCGGCCAACCGCCACAGCACCACGATCTCGTCGCACAGCGACGCACAGGCGTGCTGGGTCGCGTTCGAGTTGCTGTGCGTGTTACCATGCTTGCCCCCACCTCCGCCACCACCGCCGCCTCCACCGCCACCGCCGCCTCCACCGCCACTACCACCACCTCCTCCGCCGCCACCTCCACCGCCGCCACCACCACCACCACCACCGCCTCCTCCTCCTCCGCCGCCACCCCCGTGACCGTTGGAGCCAACGAGGAGGGCCAGTTTGATGTTGAACCACCACACCAGTATCTGATCGCAGGCCATCACCTCCTCGGTGATGATCTCCAGCAGCCGAATCGCATTCCGATCGCACCGCCGGTACATTTCGCGCACGATCGACAGCAGATTCCACATACCCTCCGGTTCGCGGCCTCGCAACGGGCGCAACAGCGAGCTCCATTCGGCCGCGGCGGGTGGCGCCGAGTTGGTCAGGTAGTTCACATCACTGAACACCATCGGCGTCGGGAGGCAGAATTTGATCAGTATCTTCTTAATGTTATCGTGCAGCGTCTTCTCGTCCAGATACCAGTTCGTTTGGTCGTTCACCGACGCACCGGCGGTCGGATCGGGTGCACCGCACACCGTGTTGATCGTGGTCGGCTGCGTGCTCAGCAGCTCGTCCAGGATGCGCTGGGCGATGGGGAGGATCTGCTGCGAGAGCTCGCTGATCAAATACTGGGCAAACTTTTGCAGCTGATCGCGCTGCAGCCGCAACAGTGACTCCGATACCGGCGCACGTAGGCTTACTTTGGTGGGCTAAAAGTAATCGCAAAAGATGGAAGAGGAAAAAATAAACACACGCGAAACGAAGACATGATAACAATCGTAAAAGAAAATCTCGAAAGTGAACGAAACAGAACATCAGGAAGGATGTAGGATCTACTTACGCAATGGATCCGATAGAGACACACGGCAACGACGTGCGAACACCAGTAGGCGGTCGGGAGACAGGTGCAACTGCAGGACGATATTCGTCGCCGATCGAACGTAACCGCCACGTTGTGCTGGTTACGCGGCTGCGTCTGCACGACCGTCGCCGACAGGTGGAAGCCGATCTGTAGCGGCTCCTTGACGGCTCGGTTCTTGAACAGCTGCTCGCCGCGGTGAAACTCATCCGCCGAGCTGTTCGCGAGGCACGAGTACAACCGAATGTCTTCCTCGTTGTCCGGGAAGCTCCAGAAAGCGATCCGCAGCTGCATCTGCTCCGGAACCGGCGGGTACAGTTCCTCGACCAGCTCGAACGGAATGTACGTGGCGACGCACCGGGCGGCCAGCTCCGTCAGTGAGGACAGCTCTGCAACGGGGTGAAAACGTGATTCCATTAGCCCCGGTCGGTCGCATTTGCTGCTGCTGCTGCTGCTGATTCCTAATTAACCACTGGCGACCTACCCAATAACCACTTACCCCCATCGCTCGAGCGGCGCATGGTGTTGAACCCGAACGTGTTCGACGTGCCGGTCGGCTTCTTCCACCCGCGCCAGTTGTTGCACACACTTTCCGGCTCGGAACTCCAGCTGCACAGCGAGTCTTCCTCGAAGCGATCCGAGTCCTCGAAGCTAAACCGGTCGAACTCCTCCGCGTTGTTGTTACCGTTGTTGTTCGCCGCATTATTGTTACTGCCGGGGACGACGGGAGCGCTGTTGTCGTGGCTCCCACCACCGCCGCCGCCGCCGCCGCCGCCGCCGCTGGCGCCGGCACCAGCAGCATTACCACCAGCCATTGGCGCCGATCCTGCGCCACCCGCCGCCACGACGACCGGATTCCATTCTCCTATTCGACCATCCGGTTCGTCGTTGTTGATGTGCGGATTATTGTTACTATTGCTGCTGCTGTTGCTGTTGCGGTGGTGGTGATTGTTATTGCTTACACTCATCGGCTCCTGCTGCTGTTGGCTGCCGCTGCTGCCGGCAGAGGAAGGGCCAGCAGCTACCATCGCTACCAAAGCATCTCGGTGGTCGCCCGCAGCAGTACCAACAACACGATTACTATAGGCACTGCTGGACTCACTTTTGTTGCCCGGGCTGGACGTTGCCGTGATAGACGAATGAGCCGTGTGGCGCCGCGCTACCCGGAAGAACGAAAAGAGCGAGAGAGATGCTCGCTGCACAAGTTACTAGCGGTAACGGTCGAGACTTCCGGTTGGGGTTTCGGTTCGCAAATCCTCTGTGGTGGTGGCGGCGGCTATTACGTTGCTGCCGAGGGAGGTGATGATGCCGTTGTCACTACGCTTTGCGAATCCTTTGCCGTAGCGATCTCCAACGATCCCCAGCGTTCGGGTGCGTGTCGTTTGTGGCTTCGTCCTGCCGTGCTTTCAAGAATTTCCGCTTACACTGCTCGCAAGCTTATACCCTAGAGTTTTGGGCAACTTTCCCTCTAGTCCTTGGTGGTTTCATAACGCTCCACTGGCTCCAACCGCCTCCAACACAGGCTTATTGCGCTAGAAAAATGCAGTCTACTGATTTGAGCCGAAACACGTTACCGTCCCCCTGAGTTGCTCATGCACTCCACTCCTGTTTATGCCATATTTGTGCGAAGTCTTCTCGTTACTGTCTCTCGCTCTCTCTTTCTCTCTCTCGTCCACTAGCATTCGCCAGGCTTATATCATACTTGTGCGTAAGTGTGCCGCGATTCTTTGTTGTGGATCCAACCGCCTGTATGGACTTTTTACGCGCGAAACACAGTTGGCTGCAGTGAGAAGAAAGGAAGCAAAACGAAAAAAAAACCATTAATAATTAATCTTGCACATCTTCGCGGCGGTAGCGAAGATCCCCTTTCCATCGTCTGACTCCAAATCCTTGGGTGAGTGTCCCTCAAACCTTATCGCCCATAACTAGTGCCCTGTTTGCTTCTTTGCACGGATCCACAGTTCATACCATAAAGGGGAACGAAGAGGCGCAAGATATCGACGCGAGCTTTTCTTTACCGTACGCAGTGCTTTGGACGACATTCAAACTACATAGCATCTTTATCCAATCGACAATGCACTGTGCTCTATCACCGTTAGGTGACCCAGCAGGACCTGCTGCTGCGGTGGTGTTTTGCCTCCGATGCACGACCACTTTCTATTTCGTCCTCGTTGTCGTCGTGGCTGCAACGCGCACACAAAGGAACAACAGCACAAAGCAGCAGCACCAGCAGGACTCGGGGAGCTTTCGAAATTGGCCCCCACACCGAAGAACCGATTCCGACACACAGCCTGTCGAGTGCACCACCACGATGGGGAATGCTTCTTTTCTTGTTCCTCAGATTTTTTGCCCACTCTTTACCGTGTTCTGTCCGCACGTCCGGATGGTCCAGCTTCTGGAATATTTCCTTCTTTCTTCCCTGGTGGTGCGCACAGGTGTGCTGCAGTTCAAGCGAGGAGAGCTCTCTCGCTCTCCCTTTCACTGCTATCTTCAATAGCTCACACGCCCTCTCTCTCTTTCGTTGCCCCGAGGGGTGTGTGTGTGTGTGTGTGTGTGTGGCAATGTGTACCTGAAAGGACCAACGTGCATGCGTGTATAGAAGCGCGTCTGTGCGTCTGTGCCGCTGCAATGTGAAATACTGCGGCTCTTTTAAAAAGCTCCACGCAGCAGTTGATAAGATAGTCGACACACACCACAGCACACACTTTCTTTTCAGCTGTCTCTCTCTCTCTCGCTCTCTTTCTCTACTTTGCTCTCCCTCACTTTATCTCTCACTGCCTGGCTGCCTTTCTCTTTCTCTCTACTTTATCTATAGGCCATACTTTCACTGCCTGATAGAGCCTTTCTGCTGATTGAACGAATTCTACAATCCTGCCTTTTCATATCTACTTCTTACGCGCGCCTGACACGCACACCAGTGCACTAGGCACAGCGCATCATAAGACTTTGGCCCCGAGAGACAAACAACAAAGAACCAAAAATGAATGCTACAAGGAGAGAACGAAGGAATGAGAGAAAGAAGATAAGCGATAGAGAGAGAGAGAGAGAGAGAGAGAGAGAGAGAGAGAGAGAGAGAGAGAGAGAGAGAAATCATCCAGAAGAGGAATGCGCGCCCTTCTATAGTAAATCTGTAAACTCTATTCCTCATGTTTTGTACACCCTTTGGTTGTTGGTGCTTGTGGTGGCTTGGTAACACTTGTCTTCCGCGGACGACTAACCCATCTTGCTGCTTCCACTTTCCGGCCGCGATCCTACTACTTTCCTCTCTGCCTTCTTTCAACAAATCTTCGTATTACATCGCAAACACGCGGAAACCTTCGGTGCTCCCTTATTTACAGGGTTTTACATTTTGTCCCGGACACCTAAAAAAATCAGACAATATGAACAAACTTCGTAGTGTACTGTCAACAAATTTTGGGTGCTGTTTCCAAACATGTCCACGTCCAACAAACTGTCCCTAATTTTTTTGGTAACTGTTTGTTGTAGTTTGAGCAAGTGTTCGAAAAAAGAAAGAAAAACCCTTTCTGCTCGCATACAGTCCTTACGCGTACACGCACACGATCCAACCGGACTGTTTGGGAGATTGTAAAAAGGTTTCTCAAACAGCCCTTGTGGCGCGCGCGCACGAGATAGAATGAAGGAAAGAGAGAAAAATAGAGAGAGAGAGGTGAGGGGAGAAAGTGAGTGAATGAACGAATGAGAGAAAGAGAGAAGATCGAAGAACACGCGAAACGGATTCAAGAGAACTCGGTTTGCTCGGACAGGCCGTGGACGGTGAAGAGCAAGATTTAATTTGTTCACCGGAAATTGGCCGCAACCACTGTCCTCGCGGAAGGACGGCTCGCTTACAGCGCGCAGTGGCAGTTTTCGAATTCGTGGTGTTGTGCTTTTGAGACGTGCAGGATTTTTCCTCCTCTTGATGCCACTGCTGTGTAATGCAATCCCTCCCCCGGAACACTTCGTACAGTGGCGCAATGTAAAGCAACAAAAAATATATTCCTTCAATTGTCTCGCCGATTTCGGATTGCTTAACTGGACTAATGTGCTCTACTAAAGGTATAAGTACCAAAATATAAAATACAAAACAAATACTTGTCTATGATTCTCAACTAGAATCTCCCAGAGTTGGTGACAGTGGTGCCAACTTAAAAATAAACGCATTAGTCCCGATCGGCATCAAAGGAACATTCAAACTGGTTCTAGCAAACCCGCTCTAGCATTTTAAGGAGGGACTAAGAAACTATACAGGCTGGACCGATGTACGCCCTACTCATGACATGATCAACCCAGCGATTAGCCTGGCGAGACGTATACGCTGCAAGACTGTGAGATCGTCGTCCGGTGTGCGTACAGCTCGCTGTCGATGATCATGGCAGGACCATCTCAAGAACAGGACCGGAGCGCTTTTGTTTGAAATTGATATTATTGTCAAATGCTGCCTCTTGCAGGCAGTCTAAATCGTATCAACCTGCAGACCTTTGTTAAAGATAGTGTAGCAACCGTTCAGGAAGATCAGAAGGTTTGTCGATACGGATCTAAAACAGGATCGTGGCGAAGTCGTGCTCATGTGGACAAGGACTTCTGTGGACTAGCGCCGATTCACAATCCTTAGGTTAAAAAAGGTCTCCCAAAGAATGGTTTGAACTCTTAATGGCGTTAGGTATAACAGACGTGGACATAGTTGGCAAAGGAACGTACAAAAATCGGGCCTCAGACAATTGGGCGTACGGGATACGATGGAACTGTCAAAATTACATAAAAACATAGATGCAAAGGCTTCACACTTGCTTCACGAGCTGTGTATTTATTAAAAAAGTTTTCAATGTCCTCGAAACAACGGGGTCCAATGGGGAGTTCCCGGATCTGTAAAATGTACGTCTGTTTATTGTTCAAAATCGATATTGTCTCCTTCAAAGTAGTCCCCTTGGACTGAAACGCACTTTTGTGCCAACGCTTGATCCAATCCTCAAAACATGTCAGAAACTCGATGTTTGGTATCTCCATTTGGGCCATCTTCGATTTTGGCATTATCTCCTCTCTTTTTTAGTATTTTGCAAGTAGGGAAACGTAACTACGCGCGGTGTTTGGGACTCCCCTTTGCTACCGAGGGTATTATCTCCTCTCGGACGCTGAAATGCGTTCTTCTCAGAGGGCCGAACCAGCTGAATTCGGTTGTTGATGGATGACATTCGTGTTGTTTTCGCCACAAAACATTAAGGCATTGTGCGGGTGGTGCGTTATGGTGGCGACAGCTCCACGAGTTGTTAGCCAACAAATCCTTGCGTTTTTGACGGATTGACTCTCGTGAACCTCTGAAAACACTTGGTAACTCTCCTTGTGGACAGTCGTACCGTCTGGCAAGAATTCACTATGCACCACACAGTGGAAATCCATGAAAACCGTGAGCAATGCCTGCTTTTTTCGCCTGGAAACGACGTGGTCTCGGTTTGGCTAGTTTTTTTTATCTTGTTTGCGGCTATTTTTTGTGCTTTCTTCAAAGCACCGTTGGGGAAACATTTTCCAAACACATTCAAGGTTTGCGGTTGTACTAATTGTTGCTTATTCGAATTCCTGTTTTAGAATTCTCCAAAATCGTGAACACTCAGTGGTGTTGGTGGAAGCGTTTGTTTACATCGGCCAAATCCTAATCCTGCCAACATTGGCCTCTTGGAGTACATTATTCCCTTAGAGATATCTAGGTATTCTGGCAATAACTGCGTGGCGGTAGCTGTCAGTATCAACTCTATATTTAAAAAAATGAAGCTCCGCAAACCGACGGCGCATGTATTACACACCGAGTGGTGTTGTCTATGTCATCCATTGCTAATTAACAAATAGAGAAGCCACGACTAGGTACCGTCCGGATATCATGTAGCAACGCTTAGACAGTACTAGTAGCTAACGGATATTACAAAACGTGCATGACCTCCCGAAGAATTAACGCTGACAATGAAGTCGTGGCGTTAGAATCGAGTAATGCAAAGGTGACAGCAACATGACGAGAGTAGGCGAGCTTCACATTGTTTCTAGCAGGGGATTCTAGTGAAGGGCAGAGCACAGCAAGGGCAAGGGTCGCCATTTTCCATGCTGAACACTTCACGGCTCGTACCCCGCAAGAAGCCGATTTACCACAACCTAATTGGCCTCGGGGCCCCTGTTTAAGACACATCAATAGGCACGGAGGTGCACCGACAAATGAGAGGTGCCCAGCGGCGAGTCATGTGTATTCACAATTTGCACCTTCTACGGATCTGACACTAAATGTTGTTTTCTGTTCTTTTCTTCTTTTCCGCATTACTATCTCTTTTCGTCCAAACCACTTGCATCTCTTTCGTTTTCGCGCTCCTTCGCTCGGTGCTATGTCCCGTTCGTGATTTCAGCGTAGGCGCTAAATGAGATCACAAATCATCAACCGTGCGCTCACATCTTCGGCCATCTTGTGGCCACCAGTGGTGGAAGCTGCGTGGTAGGGTGGTCAATAGCACTATACTTCTGTTGTTGGTCCATCGGAGCCGAAGGATCACAAAGTACAGAGCGAACGCGGTAGTTGCGTTTTTTTCCCCCGTTGTACGTCCAAAAATCCCGTGCTGCAACACACACACACACACATACACACTTTTTTTCTCGTTTTTCAGGCCACTCACCTCCTCGGGCTGGCGCTGGCGTTCGCGTTGTTGAAAGGTGTTTCTCGATGCTGTGCGATGGGATTTTCCTTGACCGTTTATCAGTTGAGCAGCAATGGCCCCGATCGACTCCCTCCACCGACAACACTGGTAGTATGCTACCGAAAACACACTGCGAACGAAACGCACAAGGCGATAAAGAGCCCAAATCCAGCGACCAGGTCTGCAGCAGTCCGCGACTAGACAAAGCTGGTGGGTTCAATGGGCCCACGGGTCCACCGTTCTGTACATGTTGCTGCTCCATATACTAACGCACATCTATAACCACGGAATATTCCACCAATCAGAGGGCAAGATATTTGACACATTGGAACGTTCACGACATCAGGAAAGCGATTCAACCAATCAGAGTAACTTATGTATTGACGTTTGATTCAACCAATGGAAGCGCTGCTTCATCGAGCATTGTAGCATACGAAATTCATTGTTCACTGCTTCTGTGCCTAGACACAGCATATTCAGCACATTCAGCACATTCAGCATATACAGCATATTCAGCATAATCCTGCATGTTTGACCGGAAAGTTCAACCATCTTCTTTGACAGTTTGGCGAACAACTGACCCACCTAACCGGATGAGCAAAAAAATAGCATAGTGCCTCGTGATTTTTATTTTATTAGTAGATTGATATAATGTTACTTTTTAAAACCTCAAAACCTTTGCTTGTCTTGCTGCATAAGTCAGTTGGCTGCCATAGCTGAGTACAGTATACTAGGCTGTTCAATAAGTTTGTGTGGTCGATAATAAAAAAAACACATTTTTGTGGTTTGAAATACACTGTATTCTCCCTGAACATCAATACACACTTGTTCCCACGAGACTCCAAATTATAAATTCCATATCTGAAGTGAAAAACTGGAAAGCATTCAAAATACGCTTCCGCAGCTGTTATGACCTCATCATTTGATGGAAAACGCTTTCCGCGCACGAACTGTTTAGGTCTGAAAACAGATGGACGTCGCCAGGGGCGAAATCTAGGAAATACGGTGGATACCCTAGCAATTCGAACTTGAATTCATTGAGCCGTTTCGTTTCGGAGCCGGAGCTACACCACTCCTTAGCCACTTGTTTTGATTCAGAATCATAGTGATAGACCCTAGTCTCATCCATAGTGATGATTCAATGCACAAAATCCACTTGCTGAAACCCAATACTTCAGTCAAAATGATGGTTAATGTTGGTAATGAGATGGCTATAGGCCTTAGACTAAATCTCTTTAAGTGATTCGACGATATTCCAATACGATATCCTGTATTTTTTCTACGATTTCAGGTGTTGTGTCTGTTTTTTTACGTTTTTGACGTGGATCATCCTGAAGGCTACTACGACCACGTTTAAACTCAGAAACCCGCCTTTTAACCCCACCTTTCAGGTGTAGAGTCCTTTCAACATTCGTATACCCGTAACAGAGTATACCAATATAACAAAAACAAGTTAGGCTCATTGCACCGCCCTTTGTTACAGACCATACGAACTTATTGAACAGCCTAGTACGTTCGCAAAACTCACGCACACTACACAAGGTTTATGAAAACGACGGTTGTTTTTAATTGCATTAAAGATTGTGGGCACAGAAAATCAACTTCAAAACGAATTTACAAACGTATAGTGAATATCTTCACCACAAATTTTATTCTATCCGCCAAACTGCCATTCATCCTTCAGAAGAGAAAGAAGTCCCTTCTTGTCAACCGACATAAACGATATTTTTTATCTTAGAGGAACGATCTGACTTAGACTGTCTGCTGTAGGCAAATCTGGCCTTGCTTTTTAAAAGTTTCCGAACCTAAAAAATTCTATGTAGAAAACAAAAAAATCGTATTTTATCATCGGCAAGCTTTGAAACCTCCCTTACTCTGGGCAATAGTGCTCTGTACCTTTGAATCACTGGTAAAGAATTAACTACTACAGTGACAAAGAGGGCAACGTTTCTCTTACGAAAGGATTAAATCAACATTCAAAAGCAAATAACAATGGCCCTATAATCTAGGGAGTAGATACCAACTGTACACATATTATTACATATTATAACATTATTACGAAGAGCCAACAAAGGATGATGAGTGCCCTCAGCCGCAGTTAGCAAGAACGAGAAACACACCGCGGTTGAGTTACTCCGCCATAGAAAAACGGACCGTCATCGATGCCAATTTACCGATCGCCTAGTGGCAGATCTATTGTTTGAACAACAAATAAGCGTTATTGAGCCATGCTAACGTTGCTTAGGAAAAACCGCTTACATCACTTACGGTCGGTGGTGATGCAGTTTGACAGTATGGAGCTCACCGAGTGCGTAGTTTGTTTTTATTATTATGTAGCTTCTTTCGACTCGTACTGAGTGCTTAGACGCAGGGGCATCTCTAACACCCTGCATCGATTTTATGTGTTTGTGGTTTGACGACTGTCCCGATGAGCGTCTAATGGCTTGGAGTGCACGAAATTCATATGTTTGCGGCGTGGTCTCATTTTGTTGGTAACCTATAGCATTTAATCGAACCTAGTAGCAGGCTCGCAATGTTAGTTTGTGACGCAACGATTTGGTTATAAAAATAGACGTTCGAATTAATTCTATCTTCACGATGGAAATATTCTCCCATCCACTTGTATCCAGCAGAGTTCCCCATGATGCGTCGTCGTCATCGCTGTGATCAGTTCTTCCATTTCCTTTGGCGATGGTGACAAAGACTTTCGCCTCGTCGTAGATACGGGCGCTACGGGACTCATGCTTTACAGCCATCATCCCAGTGTGATAAATTGTGCATTCCATTCTACAATAATTTACACAAAATTGGACAAAGTTTGCTGCTCCATTGATTCAGCAGGTCTTCGCGGTAAGTTACAGTTCTGCTGCTCGACTTAGCGTTGTTTAGGAAAGATAATCTTTACCGATGCCTTCTTTCAGCTAACACCTACAAACCTGAAGACTTTCGCCGGCAAACCTTACGGTCATTGTTATTTTTAATACTGTTTGCTCTCCACTGGACATCATGACAAACGGGTCAGCGTTGGCGACGTGTTTCGCCCACTTCCTGCTAGCGATCGTCACGGGCTGGTCGTTGAAGCATATTGCTTCGACAGATAGTGCCCCGTTCGTGCTGCTTATGCTCATGCTCTTGCTAGCGTACTGTTTGCTTGGCATACTGCGGTTCACCCATCCTCAACCGCATCCAATACTGCGCAAAATGTACGATCGATGTGCGTTGCTGGTTAAGGTATGTTCGCTGCCTTTTTTGAATATTCAGCTGTTCCCGCAACAACAACCTTCCGGTTTTCACGTTTCTGTTCTTACCAATCACCACTACCTTACGACTGCTTTTCTCGGTTCGGCCCTGATCGCTTTCCTGGTCGGTTGCGTGTTTAGTGAGCTGAGTAAGCGCCACTTGGCCGATTACGTCGCTACCGGTATGCTGCTATTCAATGCGGTTGCCCTTGCCATTATCTCGACCTTAACAACCAACTATTGGGGTATAGGCATAGTGTTATCGAGCGTTACGAAACACTTTACACTGCAACGGCTGGCAGACCATTTCAGTGTACCATTCATTGACCTGTACACATACGGATTAATATTTTATGAAATTTTTACCGTGAACGCCGTGATCCATTCGCATCACTATCCCACATACTCAATGACACAGTGACTCAAATGGTCGAAATGGTCTGTAACGTTTTTCAGATTATTCAATCGTACCCATTTTCCTTGCAAACAAACAAAAATTACAGAGAAAGAACTGATTTACACCGAGCGATAATATAAACCCGTTTTGGTGCCTCTCAGATCCTTAGCAGAAAGCCGGATGGATATGTGAGCCTTAATGATAGAAATGTTGACAATGAATCGTGTAAACCTTGCTAGAACTTTTATATGCAATTTTTTTTATCTATATACATAAAAGCCAACATACAAAGTTATTATTATGCGTACAGATAATGCTACCAGACACGAATGTTTCTCCGTGTGAAATAACGGAGTACTTTACATTGAGAGCGTGAATATAAAGCAAATTAAGCATTGCTGAACTGTTGCAACCGTTACAAATGTACTTTTGATAGATGTTACTTGAATATACAAATATATATTTTTATACGTACATAAATGTTTTTATTTTTTGCGTTAAATGTATTGTTTTGAAACGTATATCGCAATCGCATGCGACTGTCTTGGCGTCGGCAACGCTCCTGGCAACGAAGAGAGCGAGCGGTCGATCGCGATCGCTCGCTCACTTCGTCACCAGCTCTCGTGACGAACGGACGCTAATTGTAACTTTTTGTCGTCGATCTGTTCGAGTTTACTCGTTCAGTGAAAAATAATGTGTGCTTGATTGCAATCAATCAATGAATTATTCTTGAAAAAGTCGGAGCAGCTAAACTCAATAAGTTTGGATAAAGAAATCAACTAACTAATATTCCATTGCGAAAGACTTATCATTTGCATGTTGTCATGCTGAATGCATAACTTCGGGCGTTAACGTGCTATAAAATATCGAGAAACAGCTAATTTAGTATTCCTGAACGCGTGTATTAGAGAAAAAATGTTGAATTTGATCAAACTACATGCAAAGCAAGTTTCAAAAATCCGTAGATTCTTCCTGAAAATCATCAATTTCCGCCTGTCCCACATAAAATCCCCATAACGGCATCAGGCTCATTGCATCGAGCGGCAGATGGCGCTGCGAGCGAGCTTAATTTTGACAGCTTTGCGAAAGCGTTTGAAAGCTAAAACCACTTTTGAGCCTTTGATTCGCCACAAAGCTTCGAACTATCCTTACAATTTTCGGAACATTGCATGTTTAAAAGGTTCACGTTATTTTTCAGTGTGTAATGAAAACAAATGCGATTACATGGTTAGTTTAGGTTTTGGGGGTTGAGTTTAGTTAAGTGGCCAATGAGTAAATTATTCATATTTACGAATTTATACGAGTTTGATCATCCACGTATGACCTGCGGTATGACGGCTGCGGTAGTCCTATGCAGTAGTACACACAATGTGCTTTGATTGATTGTTTCGGTTTGAGGTTTTCTCTTCCATATAGAAGAGTTTAACTAAAACTGTTGTCATACTGTGTACTATGTGAATGTTGGATGGTAATGAAACATTCAGTAGTGAGAGATGGTTGGGGGAAATGTACGGATGCCAGCGAGTGTCCGGTGTCTCTGAAAATGGTAGACGTCGTTTCTTAGTACCTTCGAATGGAACCTTTTCTCTCGCTGTCAGCTGTTATGCCGGTTTCTTCACATGGAGTATTTGGAAAGCTTCTCGCCCCGCCAATTAGTGAGTAGTTGGCAGCGCCATGGCAAGCTGTCATAGCAGAAAGCTACGGACACGAAATGAAAATTAGAATAAAACAGGGAAACGAAAATCTAGCACTGGCACCCAGACCGGAACGACGAAGAACGTTTGTCTGCAACGCGAATACGTGCAAAATGGTTGTGAAGGTTGCAGGCGCTAGATTCTGATTCGGAAAGAAGTAATCGAACGGAGCCCGAAGTGGGCTTTTGTGGCCAATAAAAATAGGTCACTTTCTCTCCCTCATACCTTCTCTCACTCTCTCTCTCTCCATCGCTCTCTTTATTTATTTATTTA
The DNA here is from genome assembly GCF_943734635.1 of Anopheles cruzii. Classification (NCBI taxonomy): domain Eukaryota; kingdom Metazoa; phylum Arthropoda; class Insecta; order Diptera; family Culicidae; genus Anopheles; species Anopheles cruzii. The sequence continues at coordinate 9,501,620 of NC_069143.1, forward strand.
TTTATCTCTCTTTCTCTTTCCGGCTGCTGACTGTTGTTTTGTACGGAACCAACGCCGGAAACCGTAACGCAATCGTCTTCACCGTGGTCGCCGTGGCATGCTCGGAACCACACTCTACTAGCCACTCTGGCCACGTCCGTCAAGCTTGCCATAGTGTGCAGTCCGAAATGACACCCGGAGCCTACTCGGTACCACTTACTAATGACAGCGAATGTCAAAACTAAACCACTGGCGGGTATACATTTGTGGTTACTACGGCCGTGAAGCAATCGGGTTTGATTACGACGATGACAAGACAGGCCTGAGCTTTTGGACGAAATAGTGTTCGGGAAATCAGAAATAGTTTCTCCTGGGCCGCCGTGAAAAGAAAACACCTCCGCTCTTGACGGGCCGGTCTACAAACGCGCATCAATGTTAACCGTTCCTTTCTACTTTAATTCCTGTATCTAACCACACCATTTACCGGTTGGCCTTTCTTCCGCCCGGCATCGCATTAATCAATTAGCTAAGGATTGGCGTTGAATCGGGTGTTGAATTGGGTTGACTATCATCTTTTCTAGTGTGAGTAGCTTTGGAGTGTCAATTGTGGCACATCTCTGTAGAGTCTAGAGTTGTGGGCGCTTCCTCCCGACAACGATAAAAAAGCAAAAAAATTAAAGTGTCTCGATAATGCCATTTTCGTAGTTGTGCATTCCAGAATTGTGGACGCTGTCAGAGGGCCACCGACTGATGGTTATTTAAAGCTGACAGGCACAAACAACCGTTCGAGACATAAGACCTCGCGCAAAGCTTGCAATTGCTAAGCTACTTGAGGCCCTGCATTGAGGTCCGGGCAAGCGGGACTACCAATTGTAGCAGTATATCGCGCGGGGATCGAAAAAAGTAAGAGCGACGCCAGGAAGCGGGACTGGCACCGAGTCTCCAGCCCCTCGGTTTGTGACCACCAAGATTGGACACAGGTTTGGTATTTGCTGGCTGGCTGGCTGTGGTACACTTTGTCAACATTAAAAAGCATTGTGCTGCTGCAATGAACACTTAGTAGGAACTGCTGCAGCAGGTTGCTGTGGTTGCTGCACCACAGTGGACACTGTCCGTGCGCCACACACAATCGAGATGTACATGTTTGATGAGATCTAAAATGGTTTTAAGTAGATCAGGCTCCCAAGCTGCAGGACGGCATGTTCGCTCTTCCCGGGAGCTCGGAAGCGCCGGGAACATGCTGGGACATCTTGCTTCTGGTGGTACCGCAGGCAGGTGCCCGGGAGTTCGCGGAGGTTACAATCGATGTTCGTCAGATTCGGTAACCGATAACACCGCGCCATGGCGTTTAGATTTCGAGCGGTCCAATCCGGGGACAAACGGCCAAAGAAAAAACAATCGGGTCAATTTCGGGTTGGTGGCTGGTGTGAAACGGCGAGGCAACAGAGTAGACAAATGGCGGGTGACAAATAGAGGCGCAGTGGTGGTGGTGTGCGTCCTAGGCTAACCACCGATCGGAATCCATTTCACGGTTCGCCGGCGAAGAACATCAAACAATCTCCAATCTTCGCCATCCGTCGCCTGCTGCTCCACATGTGTGTGTCTTGGGCGCCAAAATTGGATTTATGGAGCCTGTCGAATTAGAGCCAATTTCTTCCACTCCTTCCCGCGCAACACACACTCTTTCCGGCGTTTCCGGCGGGCCAATTTTAGGGCCCCTCGGTTTTTTTTTTGGCTTGCTCTATTCGCACCGCTTCTTCTTCTGTAGTGAGCCCTGGGAAATGTCAGCAAAAAGGGGTTTCCGGATCCACGAAGCGGCGACATTTAACGGCGCGACGCGCTCACACATGATTAGCCTCGCACCAGAAATCCACATCCAGTCCAGGCGAAGTTCTGGGCTATTTTTTTGTTTCCTTTTGGTCTGCCGTACCAAAGCCAGTAATCCTTATCATTCCGGGAATTTCGCAGCTCTCTTCGGTGGACGGAAACGGAAGCTCCCTGGTTAGCTGTGGGCCTGGACTGGAGGACCTAGACCAGATCCGCGGTGCGCAATTTGGCGAACACGAGCGGAGTGGCAACGGCGACAAATTGAATGTTACCGTACCGCGCACAGGCATATGTCAGCAGCGCTCAATCGCTGCTCTCCCGCGCGGAAGGGGTGACGACCAGCGGTGTACCGATGCGTCTGGCGACGGTATACGCTCGGTCGACGCTAATCGATCGATCGAAACGAATTTTATTGCTTCTCGAACCGATAGCTCGATACCTCTACCCGATCGGTGCCGATGGGTTTGCTGTTCCGTGCCGTCTTTCCGTGAAGTTAGAGCCGAGACTCGACGACAACGAGATGCCCCGGATCAGGAACATCGTCTGACACACACACACACGGACGTGTGCCCGGGCGACGGTTGATCTATGATGGTCCCAAAATGTCTTCATTTCACAAATGAAGCCTGTGACGCTCCACTCTTGTGCTTGGCACAGTCGGTGGGGCCCCAACCCGGAGCGTCCTGATTAATGGACCTGGGGCGTTGACTAATATTCACCATTCGCCTTCAGCGCGTATATGACGGTTGGCACCGTCGGATGCCTTCGGTTAGAGGGCGCCCCGCAATACCTGGGGATTAATGGCTTCTGTCTTTGCTGCTGCTGAGCCTTTGTCGCCTTTGCCGGGCCCGAACACGCTACACATGTCCCGACGTCGATTCTCTGTCGACGTTGTCGTCGTCGTCAGAGTCATCGCATTTGCGTTTGGCCGTCCAACGCCGTGCTTTCGAGCGCGAAATCCTGACAAAGTGTCGTCATCCCGAGGGCTCGTCTTGAGTTGTGGCAGTGGCTTCACCGTACGGTGCTTCGCCGATGTGGTTATAAGCCACGCTCTATACGTTCTAGACTAGGTAGTGCTGAAGCTCGCAGCGCTGGATGTAAGCAATTAAAGGAGATTTCTTCGTTTCTTCGACTGCGCCACCGAGATGGAATGGATCGTCCAAGTTCAGTGGGCAACTTCTATAGCTGGACGCTATTTTATCCTGGTTCTGCAGTCGAAGTTTATGGTTGTCTTGAGCTGAGCCATGATATTTTCTGTTCAAGATTAAAAAAAATAGATCAATTTTTCATTGCCAGTCAAGAACTCGATGAAGAACTGACTTCCTTTTGAGCCTGGTGAGCAGAATTACACATGTGGTTTTGAAATCCTTTGCCAGATGCCCAAACAAGGTAGTGTTCCCAAAAAGCATTATCAGGAGCACCAAAATGACAACTGGAGCCATCAGTTTACACAAACTTACTCTACTCTTAGACCTGGGCCACGCGTCGAGTTGTTGTGTTTTGTTTTGTTCGAAACTGTGTCGTGTCCAATTGAGGACCAATATTTATGACCCAGCCAGCGCGGCACTCCAGCGCCGCTATGCATCACGTCCTATCACGCCCGCTGTAATGCAATGCATTCTTGCTGACCCCGCTATAAAGGTGTTCTGGTCGGCCACCGTTGAAGGGCCATTCATTTCCAGGGCGGTCGACCAATTTTATGACCGGACTGGACTGGGGGCTGGACATTGCGTACCTTTTTTACCGTTTGGTAACACTCCAGCCAAACTCTTTGATCCCAGCAGTCCGTTCCAGTGTTCATGCATAATGTATCTAATAACATGAAGCCCCACAAAAAACGGGCGAGTGGTAGCCTCTGTCCAGAGAGTCCGGAGAGACCTTTTTAATAAGAACCCAGGCTCCCGGGTCTGGCGAACTGGTGTGCGCCCACTCGCCCACCTTGCGCGCATAGACTTGGCGATGTTTGGGGACTATTGTCCTCCCCAAGAGTCCTTTTTTCTCTTTTCATTTCGATGCCATAAACACCGCCCGTTGATCCAATTACCTTGCTCCACCAAAAAGGGCTCATGATGCTGATGATGATGATGATTGCAGCTCGTAAGGCCGTGGATTGAGTCGTCAAGAGCCGTTGCGCTCTGCAAATATTTGCTCAGGTCTCAGAGCGCAGCTTCCACGTTTAGTGCGACCCGCGGTGCCCTTAGACTATCCCTAGAGCTGGCCGAAAAACACACACACGCACACACGGGAGGCACACGGTAAAGTCTTTCGGGGCTCATCTTTACGGTTTCACGAACAATTACCGGATGCATCTCCAATTAGCGTGTGACAATCGGTCGGAAAGGGCTGCTGGAAGGCGTACCGAATTGCACCGCGCCGGAGCGTAAAACAAGGACTTGCCCGGAGGAGCAATGACATAAAAAACAGAGTGCCACAAAAAGGCTCGGCCCTCGGCACCATGCGCCCAGCACATTCATATATATATACACGTTTATTAAACGCGACTAAAGTCCCTTTCCAGCCAGTCGAATCCGTAGCGGAAGAAATTGAGCGATCATGCAAAAAAGGAAAAGGAATCAAAACGGCGCTGAAGGGCGCGCGTGTGTGCACCACAGAAAGGGAAGGAAGGAGAGGGAAGCTATCATAAATAAATAAAAAAGAAACCCTTTTTACGACCCGATCCCGTCCCGCGGTGTCCTGGACGGTTCGACATGGCTCGCGGGGCGCCATTCCATTCACGGGGTTCCAGTTCCGGGCCTCTCCGAATTATCTTTTATTTCTCTCTCGCTCCTGCTCGCTGGGCTTCTCGTGTGTGTCGTGCCCGTTGTTTGATGTTGACGGCGCACTCATGCCTCTTTTCGGACGGCGAAAATGGCAACCACGAGCCAGGACGGAGAACGACGGAGCAGATAAAAAAAAAACCGGAGCCGAAAGTCTCCGTCCTGCTACGGCTACGACGACGACGACAGCGCGGACACAGTCAACTACATGTCATTCTGGGCTGCACGACGATTGTATGCACAATTCATTACCGTCACTCAGCGGTTACCATCATCGGGGGGGCCATCACGAGATTTATCGTGTGTCACGGTGGCATGCAAAAACATTGGCCATGAATTGGGATAAAATGTGTCCTACTCTCGCCCTTTCTCTCTCTCTCTCTCTCCCGAGCGCACCGGAAATAAAAAATTAAAACCCGTGGAACGCGCAGCGGGTGCAAAGAAATCTTGTCTCCTCCTGGCTCCTGGCGGGTGTGTTTACCCAACGCATTACGACCTTTTCCGGAGCCCCCGGGGGCCGCCAGCGCAGCGGCTGCAGCAGTTGGCGCCTAACGGTATGCAAACGATGTACACACAGAAGGTAATCCCGGAACCGAAGGTAACGCTGCCCTGCCGGCCCCGGCCGAACAGGGTGTTTCATAAGGCACCGGATCAGGATGAAGGGTGATTGTTCCTCAGATTTGGCCATCGATTGCGGAAATCAAATGAAACAGCAAAGAATCAATGGTGTTTCTTGAATCTCCCGTTTTCGAACCTTAATCGGCCCGGTTCCAGCCAACTTTTTACAACAACTCAACCTCGATTCGTATTCATTTACGGGCTAGTTTTATTGACACTACGGGGTTGATCGATACGCTTTGGATGACGATGGCACCTCCATCTTATATATTCTATAACTAGTTCGAAAAATAAAAAGACATTTTAAAAAACAATAACATCAGGGGCAGCGACCTAGATCCAGTCCTCGCAAGGAACGAGATCCCGCAGAGACCGGCCATAGGCTAGACATGGAAAATTCCAAGCCCATTTGGTTCACGTTTGACTTAGTAACTTCATTTCTATCGGCTCATCTTTTTATACTATTTATATTTGGTTGTACATTTTCTTATGACGACGACAAACCATTTTGGTGGAATCTCGTACACTTTAGTTGAAGTGCTTGGAGCAAGTTCTGTGGCCCTTCCTGGCCATTGTGTCTCGAAAGTTGGCCAAAACTTGATGAAAACCCGAATGCGAATGTCAACAAAACCGATTTTTTTATGTTTTGATTATTGAGGTTTCATTGTAGGGATTTTAACTAGAGTACAAGCTTAATAAATTTTTACCTCGTATGACAACGAACATAGAAGTTTTGGTTGCAAAAAGGCAGCTTCAAAGCCCACTTAGATGGTCTATGCTGGTGCACGGTAATTATTGAACAATAAAAACCTACCTTTAACGTCCGAAGGCACCGGCAAAAACAAGCCGCACAGAATTATGGGCAACGAAGAGTACATCGTAACAAAAAAATTAACGCAAATATGATTAATAATCGACGCAGAGAAACGCGTGCAATAAAAAGGGTAAAGACAACGGGCGACGAGCGCTTTCCATAACGATCGGAAAAGGATCACAGCGGACGGAACAAACAAAGAAAAAAACCGAAAAGGATGAACAGGGAACAAAAAAACAGCACGAAAATCGTTGCATCGTCCCTAATGACAGCGAAAGAGTTGTTAACATCTCTATAAATGTTGCGCCAGCGTCGCCTGCCATTCTGCCCGTTGGCGTCACGGGTGCGCGCCCGTGTGTGTGTGTGTGTGCGCGCTTCGCAAGCATGTATTAAAGCACCGGAAGATCAAATAAAAAAACGGCGATTCATCAGAAATGAACGAACGCGGGATGCGCGCGCGTTCCATCTAAATTCATATCTCGCACGGCGCGCGGCGCAAAAATCGCAACACCCCGGAGGCAGGGAAAACACACTATCAGAGCATCAAACCGGGAAAAAGGACTACATGGTACATGCGCTACGGTGCGACGACGAGAGGGGAAAAGTGGAATGTAACGAACCCCTGGGGCGGTGTGGGGTCTGGGGTAGGGGGTAGGTAGGTGATAACAAGGGAAACAACAAACGATCCATCCGAATCCCGGGGAAAGGGAAGGACCGGAAGGACGAAGAAAAGACAAAAGTTAAACACAAAACAATCCGTCACACACCGACACCAGCACCCGTCAGCGGCCGCCGCCGCCGCCAGGATCACGCGCCAGGGACCTTCGACATGCAAACGAGAGAAGCGGACGAAAAAGAAAAAAAAAACGTAGAAACAGGGATACGCGATGTCGATAGGTAAATAATAGGCGCGCACACTCATACTGTGCACGTGTGTGTGCGACTGTGATGATGAGCGAAAGATGATTTGCTTTACATTTTTTTGTTTCGTTTTCCGGTTCCGGATCCGGAACTTTTTGTGGACTTTCTCGGTGAAGAGTATTGCTAAAAACGGAAACGAGAAAGCGACAGAGCAAGATAGAAAAAGAGAGGGGGTGGGGGTCCAGTGGGTCCAGTTGGTCCTTGGCATCAGCTCTTTTGAGCCCCGTTTTTTACGGGCGGTCTCGTTTGATCGATGATGATTTGATGCCGAGAGTTGTGGCCATCGAGGGTTTTCTCCAGTAAGTGGGTCCTTCCTCTCCGCGTGTAGTTTTGTGCGATTAATTGATTTTGGTGCGTGCGTGTGTGTGTGCGTTTGTAATAAATATTTGCATTCTACAATTTGGGCTATCGGCGGCTGTCAATAAGTGACATACGCGTGACGTGAACGTCGCGCCGGTCACATGAACGTCAGTCAGTCAGCGCAGCATCAAAGCCCCACGACGGTGTCGTTTGGTTGTGCGAATTTTCGTTTCAAATTCGCACACACACACACACACACGCGCGTATAGATGCTGGTCAAAGCAACTACAGCAAACTATACTACAGCTACAAAAAAATAACGCTGTGTTGGCCAAAAAGTCACGGGAATTATGAACTTGTTTTATACTAGCGATAGAAAAGAATGTTTCCATTTTTTATGTTGGCACCCAATGTCACCAACAAAGCTTTGTTAATGCGTTATATTATACGTCAATATACTAATTAGTGTTTGCGATACGCGCATCCTTTTGTAAACAGCTAAAAGCGAATTCACAGTAGTATGCACCTGGTACAGTCAGAAAATAAAGTGGATGCGATGCATCCAATACATTTATTGTTTTTTTTACCTGCGAATTGGTTTTATTTCATTTTTTCACGGCACCTTTCGTCCATCGAACACCGTTGTGACAATCTTGCGCTTGATCTGGATTTTTCTGTTTGCTGGGCAGCTGCTTTAAGTTGGCAAAATTTGGTTCACTAAGTAGTCATCGATATGCCTGTTGCTTCTGATCGAATGTGAGTTGTGTGAGCCAGAAAACACAACGTTACAGAGAGCAACAGGAACTAACATTGCCTCTGATGCAGGCGCACGGCGGTTGTAGCCGGGTAAGCGCAAGAAGAAGTAGTCGACATTTTGTGGCCACTTTTTATGTTCTCCGGTGTTGTACCTAATTAAGAACGACCGCGAACTGGCGAGCTTTATCGTTGTTTTTTTCGTTTGGACGTTTTCTTAGATTTACAAAAAAGTAATGTAGGACGTGAACCGTGACATCCGAACCAATTTTGTAGCACTGTTTCGCTTCTTCCACCGATACGCTTTGCGGACGAGTCGTCGCATCATCATACTGCTGGCCCTCTCAGTTCGGGTCCACCGTCTGACTGGTTTGATTGGTTTGTCTGGTCGCCCTGAAGCAGTGCAAAAAATCAATAAAAGCGAATAAAAATTCACGCTCGACCGAGGTCCAGGTGGCTAAACGAAGACGCGCCTTAATTGATTTCCCATTTGTCGCCGGCTCCATCGAGTCCCCGGCTGCTGCTGCTGCTGCTAGGGCGGCCAGGCAACCACTCTGACGGACAGGCGAGATTGGATAGTGATTTGATTGACTTGTGTGCCCATCGAAACCTGAGAAACGGCCCCGGCCGTGCCGGGTCCATTTTTTATCCTTCGGCCAGCTGTGGCCAGATCTCTCGCGTGCGTTGCGAAACCATTCTTCGGCGGCGGCCTCCGACAAATTAGGTTACAAAACGCTGCCTCGCAGTGAACCGCGCAGTACTAGGGACGCTTAGGCACCGCGGGGGGGATGGGGGCAGACGAAGGAACGTGCGTGCGGGTGCGTAGGGTGGGTGGCAAAATTAATTGTGGCTTTCGCAAATGCACCGCACAACCTGCGCAACGGTGCGCAGGATATGCGCCAAAACGCACCCGACCGTACCCCAAAGGATCCGATACTTGTGCACCGATGTGTCACTCACTCGCCAATCCACCGGCCCACCGCGGGGGCTACTATTGATGAATTTGATGGCCACTGGCAGGTTCGCAATGTGCACCACATCACTCGCGGCGCAGCGACGGTGGAATTTATTTTCCGCGATGCCGCTTGGCCGAGGTTTCCGGTCTTTTTAGACGAAAGCGGAACCCTTTGCGGTACGGCGGTGTGGCGGGTCGAGCGGGAGACCTGGTGGCTGGTGCGGTGGCTGCGATTACCGTAGCGCGAATTAAAATATAGACATCGAGGAAGTCGAGCGCGGTGCAGCAGCAGCGGATGGGTCGTCCCCTCTCACACGGGTATATGGTTGCTGTTGCTGCTGCTGTTGTTGTTGTTACTGTCGGCACCGTCGGAACCGATATAGTAGCGGGGTCAGCAGCAATAACCTCTGCATCATTAATGGTGATGCTGCATTTTGGGTTGTCGGATTTTTGGGTCGAATAAAGCGAGCGAGCGAACGCGGCGGGGGCCGGGGGGATGCGGTGGAGTGGTTGGCGCTTCGGTTGGGCTTTGCTGTGGCTTGGTCTATTCGCCATCCGCCATCCGCCAGTCTGCCTGCCCCGTGGTGGTGCGGCTTACTTTAGATGAATGGCTACGCCACGCCAACACACGGATGCACTCACTTCGTGGTCACAGGGACGACCACGACGCACAACCTTCCCAAAGGGGGGTTATGAGGGCCCGGGTGGAGAGGTGGGGGGGGATAGTTATGGCGACCACCACCGAACACATCAATAAACGGGGGCCCCATGCGTCGGACCGTACTTTGGGCCCTGTTTAGTTGCCGGGGCCGAGAATCCATGTCCAGACAGACGTCAGATAAATATTTCCAATACTAGGAGAAGGAGGCGAGTTGTGGGTGTATGGAATCAGGTACTTGAGCGGGGGAACGGATTACTGACCTACAACTCACGCCAGATCTTGTCGTGCGCCATTCTCATGACATGACCAGCCCACCCGGAGCCTGGCGAGAAGTACGAGGACCGCACGATACTACGCGTAACGTCCACAACTCCTCAACTCCATGGCGTTGTTTGGTACGGGCTACTGAACCATGAATTTAGCGTCGTTCTCATTTATCTGCAGACCAAAATGCTCTCCCAGTGTGCTCAATCCAAGGCCATCCAGGCCATGGTTTCGATTCCCGAGAGGTCCTCAACAACAGACAATTACAAAACTAGTCAGTTCAACGTGTGTTTGTCCTCTGTGTCCAAAGCCACCGGCCTGCGAAGACGGTCCGCTCAGGCCGTTTGTGTCCGTCGATCGGTCGACCGCCGGCTGGACAGACGCCCCAAAAACCGCACAATCGGCGGTGTGTTGCCAGTGTCCAATCTTAGGCCATCGCCATACCGTCGCCGTGTTGCCGACTTGGTGTCGTCTTCGAGCTTCCTTTCGAGCGCATCGCATCTGTCCGCGTGGTTCGCCACACCACACACACCTTTCTTCATTATTCCATCAGCATCTGTTCATCGCCAAGATCTCCACCGCGATGGGGGTTTTGCCCCATTCAGTCGATCTCTGTGGTTACACGATTCAGTCTCGGACGGAGGATCGGCCGCGGGCCATCCAGGGGCTTTGCCGGAGTGTTTTGTGGTTTCTGGCCCTGCGAATAGACTTGGCCTTTTTTTGCGACGACGATCCATCTACCCGGCTACCCCACCCGCCCACTCCCACCGGGGAACATTCAATACAGAGGGCCCTGTTGCGTGGTTTTTTTCTCTCCTCTTGTGAACGGTCGCCGTTCACCTTAGCTTAGCTTCACTTAACCTCAAAATCAATATGTCGGTTCCGTCCGTCCGTAGCACCGCACGACGCGAGACGCGGTCGATGACCATCCGGGTTGTGGCCGGCAGGACACGGAGAAAAGAAAAACGGCCAGACTAATTACCGCTCAGATTACCGTTGGGCAATACATTATGCTCTGTTGGGTGGCTCTTATTAGTGACACCTTCATCGTTTCGCTTCGTTACCGGCACCGGCCTGAAACTTCAAGGGCCAAAGAGTGCATAATATCACTGCACTGCACTGAATTAAAACATTCGTGTGGTACTGTTTGGTCTTCTTGGACACTTGGTCACTTTTGGAAAGGTCTTTGCTCTAAATACAATCCCAACTACTTTACGATAAACGATTGCAGGTATTGCACTGCAACGAAAAGTTCTTCGTTGCGAGCTTTCTGGCATTCGTCGGTGGAACGTCACTTTTAAGAGCTGTTACTCTGTGGGGAGGAAACCATCCTTCAAGCCGTTGTGCCACATTTTCGTATTTACCATTTGCCCGGGTTCCAGCGTTGTGAATACTGATGGTATAGTCAGCAGGAGCCTGGTCTGGTACGCAAGCGGCAACCGGCCAGTATGGGAAGAATTTTCCATACCCTTCCGATGGTGTGAACGGTGAATTGAAATCTTTTGCTTTATGTCAAACCAATGCCGATCAAGTATAATGACGACGATAATTGGACAGCTAGAGCCATCTAGGTAGCTTATGTGGGTTTTTGAAGATTTATTCAATCTGGTCAGATAGCAAGACGTTGGAAGACTGGGCATTGGGTCGAACTGGGTCCCAAATGCACTGAATTTGTTGGTCTTCCAGGAAAGGATTTGAGCACGTAGAAGAGGTGTGGTTTGTTATCTGGAACCGGCAGTCCCTCTTACCCGGCCCTGTCACGCGCTCAGACCTGACAAACGAGAACGATAAGCCCGGTTTCTAGTTTCCAGGATCCATCAATAGTTTGTGCATTGTCAACCACGATACAATGACATCATAAGCTCTAATCAACGTGCACAAAGTGTGTTTAATTAATTAGTAGTTAGTTCTCCAATTAGTTCTCACAGGAATTTGTGCATTGCGAAAAGCATGGAAGCTGCAGAAAACTGTTAGAACGTAACATGTTATTCGTTAAAACATGGGCGACCGACCAAATCGTCCCGGTTGTTCGTAGCCCCCAAAGTAGGAATTAGGCCCATCCGAAACGGTTTAAAAGCAGATGTCCGGTGTTAGACTAGCACTAATTATTCTGAGTTTTGCCGAACCTGGAACCTGGTTGTTCGCAAATCATGTGCCAGCTAAGTGTTCCATTAAGTTCAAGTCTGAAGGTTGGGGATGCAAACGCCATCCACAGCTGTGGGGAATGAATGTCACTGCAGACAGTTCTCCAAGCAGCGTCAACCCTCGGAACCGACGGCAAATTCATCGAAACATTACCAAGGACAGTTTGTTTGCAAGTGACCGTGTTTGTTTGGTATGAAACAAAACAAAGCCAAAGCTCTCTATCACTGTTGATAAGTTTAATGATAATAAATGATTATATTATGCAACCATAATAATAATAACGACCGTTTTTGTGCTCGAGCGCTGTCAGCCAGAGAAACTTTCTAACTTCCAAACACCGAACTTGACTTATCTTTCATTTGGGTAAAATTGAACCAAATCACGCCAAGGCTAGCGACGGGCCATGGTGGCAATCTTTGTGTTATAACTTTCTCGCAATTCGAGCAGATATTCTAGTAGATCGTTTCGGGCACGGCATTTAGCATTTTGTCACTGCTCGGCTTGGCAGCGGCTTCGAGTATGGCTCGAGTATTTGTAAACAAACTCGAGATAAAAACAAAACTCAGCTAGGCTGGTCACACGCGGACAACAAAGGCATTAGACGTTTATAGATGTTCTTCTTTTTTTCTAGGTTAGACCGATAAAGAAGTGCTCGTGCCCTGGATCGCCGGGCTGCTGCTGTGGTTTCACTTCCTGCTTATCGTTCCTGCCTCCCCCCCGAGGAAGCAAGGTCTCGGGGTGAGTTTGGGCTCCTATCGCCAGCGGGTAACGGTTACACTTGTTGTCGTTGTAGTGTTGCTCCTCCCGGCCGCCGAGGGCCGAACCGGCTTGAGTGATTCGCAGCGCATCGCACCATTTCGGCCACTCCGTCAGCCGAAGATAAAACAAGAGCAGAGTTACGGAATGTGCTACAACTCGCGCGAGATTGGACCGAGTTTCAGCGGGGAGCGCATCCAACCTTTCTCCCCGCGGTCGCGTCCCGTGCCAGCAGGCAGAAAGGGATACATACCGGAAGCAGCAGCGGTACGTGCGTCAGACTTCACTCGATGCGATTCGAAATAAATCAAATCAAGCCAGGGATGTGGCAAGAATGTCCAGACCGCGCACCGCACACAGGGAGCGAGGGAGTGACAGAGACAGCGAGAGCCAGCGAAGGAATGGGAAATAGAAAAGGACAGAGAGAGAGAGAGAGAGAGCGGCACATCGCCCTCCCGATGATCTGTTTTAAATAGGCGAGTGCGCAGTACCTACTTGAACTGCTGTGTGCGGAAGAGCGCAGTTGTTGGTGCTGGCTGCTGACTCTGTTCCCTGGCCCTGGCCGAAACCGCATCTTTCGCCAGAGTGTGGAACGGAGCCACAGCAAAAAAAAACCAAACAAAACGCCGAAAGAAGAAACGTCAAAAAGAAAAACTGAGTAAAAGCCCCGAACGAAGAAGAGCCCGGGAGGGTGGTCAGGAGCCGGGAGGGGGGTGCCGAATGGGCGGTATTTTCGGTGCAGATGTTCTACGCTTCCCCCCCTCCCCTCATCGGGGGGATTGGCATTCTGGTTTTCCTGTACGGTGCACGAGACGGCTCCCGGGCAAAAGCCGACGTCGGGAAACCCGACTCTGGTCTGGTGTCGGGAAGATGTCGGACATTTTCTTTGGGAGCGGGCCTTTTGGGGTGGGCCGCAGGCCGCAACACAACGGTGGTAACGAGGTGGCCGAGTGCCGTGAGAGAGAGAGACAGAGTCGAATAGGGAGGAAAATTCTGCGACACTCTGAGTGAGCGAGAGAGAGAGCGATAGCTGTTACGTGCCGGAAAACCACACCACCGGCTGGCTGGCTGGTGGACCGCGAGAAAGAGAGTAGATCATCGTCCACAACAACACCGTGTGTTGGCCGCCCAGGTCCCTGGGCCAACTTGAGAAAGACAGAGCGAGTGGGCGAACGAGAGAGAGAAAGAGAGAACGACCGAGATAGAGATAGAGAGGGAGAGGATAATTTACGACATTGACGCGTGCCTACGCGCGAACCTCCGAAAACCTCCAATGCCAACTGTGGCCAACCGTGACAAGTCGTGCTCTCGTGTGGCTACTGGATGCTGCCTCGTGGTTCACCCTTCCCCGAGAGAGAGCGTGCGCGCGCGCGAGAGAGAGAGAGAGCGAAGGTAAGTAGAAAAGAATCGCACACCCACACACAGGCAGCCCCAACAAATAACCACACGAGTACTAACTTACCCTTTTCGCTCGCTTGCAGGAGTGAGAGTCGGGTCATTCGGGTAGTTACTACTCCCCTACCCCTTCTCGGGTGGTGCACCGGCGCACTACAGCCCCACCAGAAATCGACCAGCTTACCAACCGAGCACTAACCGCCATGCTCACGCGGTACCAGGTGTGACAGGGGCCGGACGCCCCGAGAGAGCTGGCCTACCACGAGATACCGTTGGTTGCCTTGGTTTCCTCCCAGGGTACCCTACCGCCCCCTTCCGTGGTGTTTGCCGGCGAGGGGTTGTGGGCAACAAAAAAACGACCACGACGAGGACGACGACGACGATGATTACGATGAGATGTGCGGGCGACCCATTGTGGAACCCACAATTTCCGCAAACCCCGTTGGCCACGAGACTCGGTTTGTTATCGGAATCCCTCCCCGGCCGGAGCGCGTCTCTGGCCGGACGTTCCCTTATCGCCCCTGAGAGCGATAGCTCGGAGAGCGGCGCTACGTTGGGAAGAAGTTGCGCCAACAGCAGCAGCTTGGCACCGACTTCTGGCTCTTGTGGACGATTTAAATCGATGCCCCAGGTACACTGCATATATATGGGAGGTTATCGGCTGGTTGGTTGGTTGGTCGTGCCGGGTAATGACTAGTAGTTCAATCACGGTAAACGGGCGGCTTCGACCTTAACTTTGAGATGGCCTTGTACTTCACCAAACTCCGCTACCCGGGGGCCGGGTGGTGCTTCTGGAATTTTCACGCTACGCTATCAGTGTGCCACGAAAGGGATACCATAGCAAAAGACCACCAAACTCCAGACTCCAGCTCCAGCCGATTGTATAGCTGTTGGTCTCTCACATAACGCGCATAGGCGGGCATATGTGTATCAGATATCGATATCGATCGCTGACCAACGCGTGGTCGGCACAGTCGAGTGACTTGGAGTCGAGGGAGGGGTGGGGGACGCAAAGAAGCGCAACAAAAAACCGATGCGGAGTGCGTACATTATACCCCTGCCTAGCGAGCCATCAAACTTGTTACTGGGTTACCATGGGAGTCAGTGTTCCCGACCCAGAAAGCAACAGCATCCACACGGTGCACGGTGGATTGGCTCCAAAAGCTCCGGAGCCTCCGAACACCGCAAGTACAAAAGCCAAAACCGAAACCCTCAAAAAAAAAAAGGAAACCACGGGATGGGAAAGGTCAAACCAAAAACAGTCCACAGCTTTACCAACCAATCGAGGGGGACTCAGGTGGAGGCGCGCCGCCCTGTTGGTCCGCCCGTATCCTGGAATTCCCCAGGTCTATCAGAGGGTATCAGATTTTCAGATCGTTCGAATTTTTACCGACGTCTTACGGCTACCGCCATAGCGCGTCACGTCACGTAGAAGTGTCATGTAACGTACACCGGCGGTCCGGCTGCAGTTGGCGTGCGTTTTTTTTTGGGTTTTTTTACGTTTGTGTCAAATTTGGGCGATTGGTCCACGACCTAAGGACCGGTGCCGGTGACTGGCAGACCGAAGTTCGTTGAAAACTCCACGAAATAACAGCTTTTACATCGGCCCAGAGCCACTCCGGAGGTCGCTCGGTCCGTTCCATAAAGTAACGTTGGATTGCCGGATCGCCGAAATTGCGCCCATATCTGTTCGATGGAACCTTGGCCAAGAATTGGATGTGGACAACGACGACTACGACGCCTATACACGCCTATGCGCTCCTCTTCGGTTATCCTGCCATCCAGTAACGGTAATGGGGCACTCTGCTCCGCTTGACCACCGCCAGGAATCGCAATGTAGGCAGAGTATCCTGTGCATGTCTGTCTGCGTGTGTGTCTGTGTCTGGGTTGTGCTGAATGGGTTGAATTTCACCTACCGACCCGCACCACCGGGAGACCACCGCAACCACCAGGATTGCATGGCCAGTTCCCGGTCCGCAAAGTGAATCCATATCAGCGCCCCCTACCCTTGGCGAGTCAGGGCGACTTATGGAAGATGGCGCTGTGGAAGGGGTTGAATCGGTAGGGGAATCGGGGGGTTTGCTTACTCATCGGTGAAATCATTAACATACCGGGCCACCCAGGTAGGAAATTAATTTAAGATTATTATAGGTATTATAGCCCTGGGTCGCCAACCTTGCCTGAATGGTTTCACCCCGGGGGTATCGGGTATCGGGTGTGAAGTGAGCGGTGGGGGTGGTGTGGGGAGGGGGCCAATGGAGATGTATAGAACGTGCATCGACGCATACGCTTCGACACCGACACCCGGTCCGGGACTAGTCCTACCGGGGGTCTACCAGAGCCACTGTCCGCTGTCAGTTGGACTAATTAAAGTGACAGCGCGCGACGGCCTGGACCGCGTCTCCTAGCGCGTCCAGCTCAGCGGGTTGGGCTGGCTGGGATTCGGTACCATTTTTTTTTGTTCCGATGAGTCCAGTCCCGTCCCTGTTTGCTCTTTTGTAATGCCCGGCTCTGACGTCGGCGGCCGGGCGCGCTCACATCCACACATCGTGTTTGCCAATCGTGTTTGCTAAACGACTTACTGGAAGCCACGGCGGCGCGGCGATCGATTGTCGCCAAGATTGTCGCACCCAACGCTGGACCGGTGGACGTCGGCCTACGGACGTGAAAGGGTTATCGGGCCATCGGGTTCTCGGTCGGTCGGTCACGTGCGGAGCGGGTGTGTATCTCGCGAGCATCGGCGGCGGCAGCAGCACACATAACGACCGACCGTTCCTTGGGAATCAATTTGCGGAAACTGCGCTGGATGCTGCTGCCGACGTCATTGCGACGTCGTTTGTCAATAATTTTGTAATTTTCCAGGATTCCGTGTTCAAACGTTGTGCGGCTAGCTTTACCCATACCCCTGTCTGCACCAGTCTGATCTTACTGGATTGCCGGCGCCCCGTGGGCCCCGTGTGTTCGCGTGTATGTAGAATACGTAATAAAACACGGCCCTTTTTGTGTTTTTGATCCCTTCGCCAGTGGTGACACTTTTTTTTGTATCGGGGTAAATTTAGTTGGTCGGCACCGGTCGAGATTGCCTCCGACTGTCCAACAGACCGGGGGCGTTTGCGATGTAGCGGCGGGGACCGTTGGGAAGAACAACCCGTTCCCTTTTGGGCGCGCCCTCGTTTCGTTCTTTCCACATCCAATTGGCACCGATTTGGTGCGGCAGCCAGTCGGCCCCGAGGAAGTCTTTTCGAAACGAAGCTTATAATGTTTCTCTCAAAAAAAGGCACGCGCCCACTGAACACTGGTGCAAGCTGGTGACCCCGACGGCTGGTGACAAGCGTATCCGGCCCTCGTGCCCCCAGAATGTTTGACCAATAGCTATCTGCGTTCGGTACTCTGTTGTAGGGTGCAGTTCCAAGTCGTACAGTGCAGTAACATATTAGCCAAACTTGGACTTGGACTGGCTCCTCAACCCCTTAAACCTTAAATATTACCAGCAGGCAAACCGATCGGGTTCTGGAGTGGAGACCACAGGTACTTTCTACTCCGATCCACCCAGACTCCGGTGTCTCTTTCATATGTCGATTTGCGCCCCTCAAATCCGCCCAGATCCAGTTCCCAAAAGTCCTTCCCCATCGGATGAACTTTGTGCGAGCAAACAGGCGAGTCTGATTTTGCACTAATCTATGCGTAACCACGGTTGACCTGCCTGGGGATGTTTTGTTACTTTTACATTTTTATGCCCGTTTAAAGTTCGGTACAAGAGGCGTACCTAACTGCCGCAACGTACGTTCCACGAATTTATTACGCTCGTCTACATCTGCTCTTCCGACGGCAATACGAGCAACTAGATTCTAACGGTTTTTGCATCTGCATTTCTGCCGCTCTGGTGTTTCTGATGATAAAGTCACTAATTTATGCACTTCCTTAGGCCCAGAATGGAAGCTGTCGGACTGTTTAAGGAGACTAGTTAGCTACCTGATCATGTTGAGGTCATGATGAGCTGCTACGAAGTGCTCCAACTCACCTTCAAGGCAAAAAAATCAACAAATGGATAGGTTTTCCAGGTGCTATGTTTAACTTTCTACCACACTTGTCACACAGTTTTATCCAGCTTTGCGTCTGACCTTCGAGCATTACAACGTTAGGACTAGTACACTAGTTTCTTCACCTGTGCTGGACTGTAGACTTTAAAAGTCTGGTTCGTCTTTTGCTCTAGGTCTAGTGACACCCATCCTGCATCCCGCACGAAACTCGTGAAGTGATGTACATGTAGGTGCTTTCCAGTGCTTTCGAGACTTCTATATCACCCTGGATTTTGTTTCTTCCCGGCCACGAATTTATTGCGATTACACGGTCGCGCCTTAGCCCGGTCGTGAACCGTTTACCACAAAAGCCGACGGCGCTGGACGACGGCTGGCAAACAGTCAAACAAACAACCTAACCTCAAACTCACGCACGCAACGCTGGCCTCACTGGATGGATGCTGCCAGGGGCCGTGTGTGCGTGTGTGTGTGGTTCATCAATTTTACAGCGACCGAGTAGTAGTAACTAGTCGTACTACTACTACTACTACTGGGTAGCTTTTAGTGTCGTGTCGCAGCCACCCGGGCCCCACACCGGGGACTTCTTGAGCTGACAGCGGAGTTCGTTTATAGACGCCGTTTTGTTTACTGTTGCCGGCGACTGTATGGCGAGTAATAAATTGTTTTATAGAGACCGGCGCTCTCTGTGTTTTGCCCGTGTCTTGGGCTTCAGCCACCGCAAAACGCGCAACGACGCGCCACGAGATTGGACCTAGACGTTGTGGACTCTAGGCACTAGGCGAGTGTTTACCGTGTGCCCGCCCGCGGCGGTGGTCTGTCTCTCCGTTTGATGTACTTCCGGTTCCTGTTGGCCGGCCGTACGTTTGATGTCTACCCTGCACCTACCGAATGCCGCATTCTTTCTTAATGGTCACCGGCCCGCTATACGCACAAAATTGCAACTAATTTCCACAGGCGTCCACGGTTTGGTGTTTTGGTAGCGCGGTTAACGGACCGTAACGGCCGGTGCCGGCAAAGTGTTCGGGAGCGCGCCTAGGTGTTCGTTTCGCACGATCGAGCGCGGTGCGACCAGCCAACCGTCAAATCGGCAAAAGGTTGCAACACAATGCACCAATGCACGCGGCCACAGCGCGCATTGCGCTGCAGGGGTGGCCAGAGCCTGCCTGGCCTGGGGACATCGGCCTGCAGCTCTAGAGCGAGTAATTGACAGCGTCGGGATCTCCGCTTCGGACGGAAGGTAGGCAGCGCAGCTAATGTTGACACTGGAAGCGAAACAAAACAATGCGTTTTATGCTTTTTAACGAAATGCAAACACAGAGAGCGAACAGGACTGTGTACGCGGCTTACGCGGCTTGATTGGCAGGCAGGCAGGCTGGCGTCATTAGCTCTGCTCGGAGCGCCACCTGTCGGGGGGCCGCGGGCTTGCGGACTTTCGTGTCGGTACCGCTCAGTGAGTCCAAACGGGGGCGGGGTTTTCTCGGGGGTTAAATCCATTCACCAGACACCGCGTAGAGTCCAGAGATCCAGAGCAGGTCCAAAGAGAAACGCTGGACTTCCCCCCGGGGGGTTCTGGAGCTCCCGGCACACCAGTGACCCGACAAAGCGTGAGTTTAATGAGCTGTGTAATGTGCGTGTGTCCGGGGCGGAGGGGCGTCATCACCTTCTTCAGCCCAAGAGCACACACTTCTGAGGTGGCCTCACGATGGCCGGCAGGCCCGCAATCGTCGATTTGCCTATTCTTCGCCTTCTTTTTCGCCGATCTGTGCATTGTGGCGAATGCTCCTTCACCTTCTTTGTGGTCCTGATGACCTCGGACCAGCGGCTCAGCGGAAGTCACGTGAGGAACGGTGATCCGGGTGCGTGCGTGCCGTGCCGTGCCGTGTGTGTGTGTGTGTGTGCACCCGGGAGCAATACCATAATTTTCCTTTTTCAATTTCCTTTGTCCGCCTGGCTCTCTCTCTCTGGGAGTCCGGAGAGAAACGGTGGTGGTGGTGGTGGTGGTAGTACCGCTCCTGCCGGTCTCCCTCACCTGGTGCGCATTGATTGGTTGTTGGTCGGTTGGTTGGTTGGTGGGACTTCAAATTGGCACATATTATGATTTGTTAATTTCCGGTGTGCTCCGAGGTGAACTCCTAATACCTGCGTTCTTGTGTGCACGCCGTTCTCTCTGTTTGCCCGACTTCTTTTGTCCGCCTCCTCCTTTTCCGGGTTGCCCTCCTTTGTTCGCGCGCTCCTGATCCCGAGAGTCTCGGGAAGGGATCCACGGACTCGGGTGAAACGTTCGGTCGGGGGAAGAGTGCGCTAACCACAGGCAGCGCACGGGACCCGACTCGGGACCTGCCAATTGACACCGAAACTCCGAAGTGCATATGGCACAGCGGGCGTAGCGTCAATCGAAGCGCTCCGCTTCTCCGCGATTAATCACTGGACCTGGCACTGGACCCCGGCCCTGGACGCGTCGTCACTCCTTTTGTCTAGGTCAGGCCAGGCCAGGCGTCCCCGGGTCTGGACGAGTGCTCCGGTTCTCCGGTATCGGTGCGAGAGGTATTGAAACACGCCGACACACAGTGGGCTGAAAAGTCCCGAGGCTACCACATCGATGGTCTCAATGCGCTTACCGTAAAAGTACAAGAATTGAACAACGAACTACTCCCACTGTTTGCACTCATTTTCGATTCATTCTTACACGACACCGTGCTACATTATTGAGGTTTACCACTCGACTGCGAACTGTCCACTGGCTGTGCCCGTGTTGTCAATGGTAGCTCCCGTTGACATTTACACGGGCTGCCATTTCACCGTTTGCCAGATTTGGCTCCCAGCAACTGTCCGCAGACTTCAAAAAACCTACTCACCAGTAAGAAATGTCGCTGGAATGAAGAGGTTCGATCGCTAAAACTGAGGCTTATTTTAAGGCCAAACGATAAATCGTTCTACAAAAATTGATATCGAAATGTTAGAGCGCCGCGGGGCCAATGATTATGTGGCTCTTGATGGAGATGACGTTGCTGAACCTTTTTGAACCAAAAAAACAGCCTTTTTCTTTCTTAGACCCGGGACTTTCCAGCCCATGTGTGAGACAAAACCCGAGCACAGAAGCAAAGGAACTTTCTGGCGCGTAGCAGAATTTAAATTAAATTATTTAACACCGGGTCGGCCGGCTCTGCGAAATGCTCTCTCGCTCTCTCTCTTTCAAGAGCCTCTGCCGCCGGGTCCACGGAGTTTGTTTGCTTAGCGGCGCGCACGGCACACACACGGAAACCAGGAAGTGCTACACACTGGGGTAATTTGAAAGAAGCGAAAAAAACGAACGAAATCCCAATAAATACCCAATCTCTCCTACATTCGTTTGGGTAACCCCGGTGTGTGTGTGTGTGTTTGACTGGCAGGCATAAAACGACCCAAAATCGCCGGGAACGCGAGAGAGCGCCGCCTAGGGCAAGGGCAAATTGAAAAAAGCAGTCCGACGACGGCGAGATTTGTGGAAAGCTGGCTGGCTGCTGGCTGAGCCGCTCTGAGTAGCCGCCGGAGCCGGAGCCAGAGCCGGATCGGAAGAGGTGCGTTCTTGGCCGCCCGCGGGCCACCCCGGGTACGGTACGCAGGGTACGGGGTGTTAAATTGATATTCATTTGAATCGGATTACGATGGCCGAGTAAGATCGGGGCGAAACGCCCCGAGAGCGCCCAGAGCGCCAGACCAGCGAACTTGAACGGGAAGAATTAGGAGCAACCCCGGGATAAGGGTGCTCTCCCGGGGGCACCGGGATGGCTGGGTGTTGTGGTGGAAGGTGAAAATAAGAAGATGGTGTTTGCGAAATTTATTTGGATTAATTTAGAGCACGCGGAACGCAAAGCAAACAACCCAGGAGAGTAGCGCGGGCCCAACAGTTTCCGGGAGCCGGTCGGTGAAAGAGATTCCGTGGCGTTGGACACACACACACAGCCGCTCGCGGACGATTGGGATGTGCCCAACGCTACGCAGCAGCCTTTAGAGTCCAAGACTTCAAGACTCCAAGACTTCAAGACTCTCAGACTTCAAGACTCCAAGACTTCAAAACTCCAAAACTTCAAGACTCCAAGACTCCAAGACTTCCAGACTCCAAGACATCAAGACTCCAAGACTCCAAAACTTCAAGACTCCAAGACTTCAAGACTCGACGAGGAACAAATCCATAACGTCACCTGCGGGGGATGTGTCCACTACGCGCCACCTATACGAATTGTCATGCGATATCTTGAAGTACCAACAACGAAGCAAAACTCTGGCTCGGTCCGTTTTGGTCGAGCGGCGCCCAAGAATTGGGGCGCGCTCCAACAAAGTCGGGACAGCCGTATGGTTCGCGCCCAACATCGCGCGGGTCCCACTTAACAGGTGGGCACCGAACCTGTAACCTGTCTCATTGCCCCCTCATTGCCCGAAGGTGCACTAATGACGCACCTTTGCACCGGCGTGATGGGCAACCGATTTGTTCGCGGCGTTGCGTGACCGCGCCGTGCTGCTTCACGCCGTGCTTCGTGCTTCACGCCGTTAATGGCGCTAAAGGGTCAGTTCCGTTCCCGTAGTTCCGAGAGGGGGTTCGGGTTCTGCACGCAACCCGCGCCAATGGACAATGGAAATATGGAACCATATGGTCAGCCTGCGCAGAGTAGGCAACCGGAGATAACGAGAGCGAGATGTACCTTATTTGTCCAAAGAAACGCACGCGGCTGATCATTACCGAAATCGGTGCTGCAATCATGTAGCAGATGGTGCCGGTGCCGGTGATCCGGTGCCTGACCCGGCTTGAGTCGAGAAATGTCTTACTTTGCGCCTCGCGTCTGGATCGTGTCGGTCTTGGGACCGGATCCTCCGAAAACTTGGGCCCGATCGAGCACCGAGCATGTCACACGCACCCTGTCGTTCGAGACCACGCGGGCCTGTTCCTGCACCAGGATCGTGTGGCCCGGTCGGGTGCCGGTCTCTGGGAAGTGCAAAGAATCGGATCGAATCGGGAGCACTCCGGGTGCGGGTAGAAGTTTTTGAGGGAATGCCTCTCCAAGAATGCCATTTATCGGTCGTTCCACGGCTAATTACTTGGTATTTACTCCGGGATTCGGGTCAATCGGGTCCGGAGAAGGAACCGACAGAGAGAGAGAGCGGGAGAGGACGTCCAGGGACGCGTCCGAAGGTCACAGAAGTCCGAAGTCCAAGAACCCAAGCCAACTCTGGTCCGCACGTTGTGCACGTTTTTGGGCCCTCCAGGGGACTTTTACGACTTCCACCGAATCTCCAGCTGCCCGAGGCACCCGCAGTAAGGCACCCACAGCGAGCGGTAACCTGTGTCACAGAGCGCCCGACTGATGGCCGGTGTGTCCTGCTGGGACACCCCGGGTGAGATCTCGGTCCAGGGTCCCGATCCAGAGTCCAGGCCGCCGCCGCCGCCGCAGCAGGTCGTCTGGCCGTGCATGTGGTGCTCCCAAATTGTGGGACCAGCGTGCTCGTTTGCCGAACTCCTGGACACACACGCCTCAGCGTCACCGCTCGGCTATCGGCCTCGAGGAGCGCCTCCAGCCCAGCTTCGATTAGTTAGCATTAATCGACATAGGCATGGGGTACTACTAGGACTAGAGCGCCCCGCGGAAGTCACGCAATATTAACCGGTGGTGGCGGTGGCGTGTGCTCCAACCTAGCTCCGCTTCACTAGACGAGTGGTGCTCCCGACCCCCGGGCCAGATCGAGACGGAAGCCATTAAGGCTGCGCGCTGTCTCGGAAGCGAAGAAGCGGACGCAGCATAAACGGCGAAAACAAGACATAATCTTCGGAGTGGTTTCAACAGCAGGTAATAAAGTGTCTGTAGCGCGCGCGAACAACATAACAAGCCGCCCGCCCGCCCGTCCGCCCGTCCGCGCAGCTCGCTAAGTGAACAATGGGCCCCAGCCCCGTTAGGGGTGATTCTAGGGGTGGCCTGGTGGCCTGGTTAAAAGATTTGAAGGATTTGAAGAAGCTTTACGTCGGCTTTTAACCGGTCGCCGGGGATCGTGCCTCGGCCCCGGATATGGCACCCGGACACCGCGAGAGCGCGTCCGCAAGAAGCGCGCTAGTAGCAAGAAGAAGACAAGGAAGTAGGAATACGGAGCGAACGAAAACAAGACGGGTCCGCCGCCGGAATGACATAATGGAGCAAGAGTTAATCTGTTACGCTAGGATGACGCGCGCGCCCGCCCGGGGTTTCGCTCGCTTTCGGTGTGTGAAGTACCGTATTTTTCAATGTATAACGCGCACCCGTGTATAACGCGCACCCATATTTAAAGAGAAAAAATTTGGAAAAAAAGCTTTTTATTGTACATTTTTCAGATATGTGATATCCAACAAATACCCAATGATAATAATGTATTATGCTAAAAATCTATATTATTCTATAAATATTCTAAAGTATACTAAAGATAAAATGCGTATACATTGCAAAAGACATACTACAGGGTGTTTCTTTAACGATACATGATTTCATTTGGTTATAAAGCAAAAACGGCTGAATATTTTTTATTGGTTGAACATTTATTTGAAAGGTTTATTCCTTCCATTTGATCAGAAAAGAACAATTTTGGTACAATGTTTACCACGATTGACAGATGTTTACCACGGAATACGACCATAAAAATGTACCTAAAAGGGCACATTTGTAAGTTTAGAGGAGACAAAATTTTGACTACCCTTGTATAACGCGCACCCTGATTTTAGAGCTGAAAAACTTGGGAAAAAGGTGCGCGTTATACATTGAAAAATACGGTAATAAAATTAAACGCACCCTTGAGTAGCAGCCGCCGCAGCGAGCAACGGGCGCGATCGCACACGTCGTCTGACACCCGTTTGTCACCGATCAGCCAACCGACCGACTGACTGACAGGGCCGACTGACGGATCTCCGGATCTTTACCGGATCGGCCAGCCAGCGCTCTCAGCGCTTCTCGGTTTATTATTTACTTTACACCACTCGGAGCCATCAGGAACCGCCCGAGCCCGAGAGCGGTCTCGGGCCTGCAATCGAACATCGCAGCAAACCCTGCACGAGTTATTATTTAATGAATTTATTCCGTTGCCATTTGAGGCAGAGCGAACCCTTTTTCGGGGCGCGCTTCCCTGACAGCTTCCGTAATCTCCCGTCGGCTGGGAGGTCTAAGTGTTAATTGGATGTTACGGGTGGTTACCGAGATACATATACATGTACATACATGTATAGCTATTAACTAGCAGCTAGCCAACAAATTAAAAACGTTGGCTAGAAAGGACTGCCATTAGTTTTGCTTGAATTCCAAAACTTTATTTAAGATGCTTTCCAATAGTCCGATTTGCGTCAAATATGCACCGTTTTGTAATTTGTGGCCATTTATAAGGTTAATGCTGCATAATGCTTCGCTCTTGGAAGTCTTGGTCATTATTGGTGAAAGACGCTAGTAATCTCCATTTTCACAATCTTCTCTTGATCCCCGAATTTCTTATCGCTCAGGAAGTTTTGCAATGACGGCTTCTGTTGACCGTAATTCTGGCCGTTTTTGGTCTGGATTGCTTGCTTCAAACGGTCCAGTTGGTGACAGCACAGATCTTAATTTAATGTTTGGCTAGACGGAAGCAACTCATAATGAATGATTCCTTTCATGTTCTACCAAATACACAGTGGAACCTTCTTGGCCGTTTCCGTTCTGGTTTGGCCACCGTTTGAGGTGCTTCACCATCCGTTGGGGAAATGGGTCAATTTAATTCCGTTTAACCAAAGCGTTGGTCGATCCATCATGTTTTTGGAAATTTGTGGCACCCAAACATCGAGCTTGCTTTCAAAGCCCCAGCTTTGCGTCGAAGGGCTTAATACTGTTTGATGGTACATCTGTAGCTCCTGGACCCGATGCACTAACATCAACAATGCCTTCAAAATCATTACCAACGAGCATAAACTTCAAACTTACTTCAGCCAGCTACCGATAAAATTCTTCTGGATTTCTGTTTGGCCAAACTTATAGGGCTAGCAAAGAAAAGTTCACCACCTCATAACTGTCGAGTCGTTATCAAGAGTTGCAGAGTCCAGGGCACCATTGCCCAGAATAAGGTTTGCCGACGATAGAATACCATTTTTCCCAAATTGACTTACATGGCCCTGATTCGCAGATCGTAACTTACACATGATCGTGGCGTGGCCGTTGTTGCCTGCTCTGTTGGCTGCCTTGCCGGGCCCCGCGGCTTGACGTCTGAGTCTGAGTAAGAAGTGAGCAGCACCTTATCGCTATCTTGCCGCAAGAGACCTCTTAATGTTGGGCCAGTGGGTCAGTACCAGCACTTCCCAGAAACGAAGCCAAGCCGAGGCTGCTTTCCAGCTAAAGACCCGCACGGTCGGTCGCCGGCAAAAAGGCGACCATAAAGCGTGGTCTCGGTCGACGTTGGGTTGTTGCTTACCGTCGCTGCTGCCGGCTGCTCCTCCTATGCAATTCGGATAATCAGGATCGCCGGATCGCACCGGTCTCGCACGCGGCGATGCGGAGGACGATCATTTACAACACATTTGCCGAACCGCACGTCCGAACCGCAAAGGCCGGCGAAGGTGCAGGGGCGGGGGTTTACGGGACCCGGGGTATTTCTTCACGGGACTCGGCAGGAGGCCTCGCCTGGCTCTGGGGCGGCGATTGAGACGTAACCTCAAGCTCGGAAGGCTCGAAGTGACGCGACCTGCGTGGCACCGGCGTTCGAAGAACGGTGTAACCTCAGGTTCTATGCCCATCGGCCAACACCTTTTTGTGTTGTGCCAAAACCGGACCATTGTGTCCCGAATGTGGCCGCACTGGGACCCGTCTCGAACGAACCTGGTAATGACGCCCAATAAATCAGCATCCGGTTCGGTGCCCGGATAGTGCCCGGATTGCCGAGCTGAGGCCCGGAGGCCCTCGTAGATGACAGGTAGGTGAACCAAACATCAGCATCAGGCTGCTGCCGCTGCTACCGAGAACTCCACAACGGTAGCGACGCTACCTGCCCGACCGGGCAGCCTCTAAAGTCAACTCTCCCACGCATTCTTCGTCTTGGGAAGGAGGGCGTCCCTTAACCGCTGACCTCGACCACGACAGCGTGACAGCGGGCTGATCCGGCCACACGTTTATGTCATCATCTCCCTCCAGAGGGTACCTTGGTCTCCGGAGTCTTGGTCCGGAGACCGACCAGGTTTCCGGTCAGTCGAGGGACGTCAGAGTAGCGCTGGTGTCGATAGCCGGAGACCACCGGAATCAATTGCTCGAGGGGCCCGCGGGATCGATTGCGTTAATTCGGGTATTGGGCACACACACACACACAGGTGCAGGGGTAGTAGAGCCATATCCTTGTTGCCGAGAGTGGCCGTGACCCATTCGGTTCGGCCACTCCTCCGTCGGGCCGTCGGGATTGTGGATCAATTACACCTAACGACACAACAACAATAACCGATCGACTCCGTTCGGTAGGTCCCAGGTAGCCAGAAACTCCTGGCTGGGATCCTGTGCGGTGCCCCTTGCTGCAACGAATGCTCAGTTGGCATATTTGCCCAAAACGGTGGCCGACAACAGCAGCAGCAGCAGCAGCCACATCAACAAAAGCTGTCCTAAAACCCGTCAAGGCGACGACCCTCGTAGACGTAAGGCTCGCTCGTACGCCAGGGCCTCTAAATCGGATCAATCAACCCGGAGCATTTTGTTGTTTGTTTGTTTAGCAAACTCGCAACGCGCAAAGCGGGATCCGATTTTACAATTAGGTCTTTATACGGGGCATGTGGGAACCAACTGCGGAATCCGGGAACTTCCTGGGCACCGGGTGCAGGAGCTCGACTCGGCAAGGTGCCGGGCCTCGGGCCGGACTCTATTCGTCACCCCTATTCGCGTGGTGGAGGACCTCCGAGGACTAGTACGTGATATATGAACGAGGTGAGGCAGTTAGGCAGTTAACAGTTACGCCAACTGGCACCTCGGACGTCCGACCAGGTGCGCCAGTGACCAGGAACTACCGGGCCCTGCCCACAATCCACGCCCGCCGGGGCCGGTAATAGACCCGCGCAACTAGGAAGTTCATCATCACCCAACCCCGGCGTGAAGACCCGGGGATATTACGCAAACCCGTACCGAATGACGCCCACTTTCCACTGCTCCTGTACGGGTAGGTCCACGCCGGTCCGGTCCACGCGGCGTAAGTGGCTTTTGGTGGCCTGGTCGCCTGATAAGCAGGATCGTCTAGCCTCAAGCCCAGAGCGAACCTGGACCTGGACCTGAGCTTCCCAGCAGCAGCAGCAGCAGCAGCAGCAGCACCGGTCCACGCCCGGTCCAGTCAAAGTCCCGGCCCAACCCTCTCCGCTAGCTGGGCCTTCGCCTTCGAAACCCTTTCACCGGGCCGGCCGAACGGTAAGTCCATGTGTCCATTCTGTCCGGACACGCCTCCAGGAGAACCCTTTCGTTCTGCGGGACCTGGGCCCTGGGCGCGTCAAGTCTGCGTCACGACCCTGGGGGAGAAATCCGGTTCCGGTCGCCCGGCACCGTTTCCGCGACCCCGAAAGGGGTTGCGCTCGGGCCCATTAGAGGCGGATGAAGCGGCAATTGCAGCGAAATTAAATTAATAAAAATCTCCGTTGGCTCCGGAGCGAAGCGGCCCCGAACCCCTGTCAGAGGCCCCTGTGATCGTGAAGAGGCTGGAACATAATAAATGGGTGAAAACAGATTGAGCAGCGCCGATTCCGCATTGTGCCGAGCGTCCCCGCGTATCAGTGACATGGCATAAAAGGCCCCGGGAAGGGATCGACTCTCGGCCTCGGTGAGCCACGTCGACAAGTCGACAAGAAGAGCCGTGCAAAATGGGTTCCCCCGCGCTCTGGATGCGGATGCGGAACCTCATCGAATCGGGGCTGGTACCGGCTGTTGCCAGCCTGGACCTACACACACACACACACACGCATTCGGAGAACGATAACGACAATGATAATAACATCACAACACCATCACGCACTGAAAGGCACTGGGGTTGGCAACTGAGGCAACCCCGAAGAAAGGGACCGCGCAAACAAAGTGGCAACGAGTAATGGGCCAAATACGGGAACGCACGCAAAAAAAACCCGAACCCCGAGGAGCAACCAAAGCAGAGAATGGAGAGAGAGGGAGAGAGCGCGCCAAAAAAGTGTGTTAACAACACGTGACGTGACGTGATCCTTCAACCCGGGCCGGGCTGGACTGAGCAACACGTCTTTGATTGCAGAAAAGACAACGCCGGCATCTCCCGGCTCCCAGGCCCCAGAAGTTGCTGAGGTTGAGGTGGACCTTGTATCGCTGGACCTGGACGTGGCAGAGAGATTGATGGATGCGTTCGGTCCAACGGGCTCGGCTCAAAAGGCTTTACACCGAACACACACCAAACCCAGGGCACCCAGTTGATTCATTGGGACCGGACCGAGACGTGTCCCGGCTGCCCAGCAATTTGCTACGACAACCTACGGGGCTACCCCAATCTCGGCGGGCTATTTGTTATTCAAGGCAACACACACACACACACCTCATGCTGCTGCTGCTGCTGCTGCTACTGGGGGTGTTTTGCGCTGGACACTGTATTAGTTGCGGATTTACCTAGTGTCCAGCCGGACCTGCCGAACCATCCGAACCGTTATCGAATTGGTTCCGGGCCACACAAAAGGGTCTCTGGGCATGGGAGCGCCAGTAATCGACAGCCGCCAGCCGACCATCAAATGTCCACGACGCGGCCCACGTAGTGCCATGTGTGCGCGTGTTGGAACTTCAAGTATTTCCTCCGATTCCCTTGTTGGAAACTAAAAAATAAACTCCCCGGTTGATCAATAAGTTTTGCGGTTGCGATAGGAACTCGTCATTTGGTTTGGTTCAGGTCTGGAAACCGATGAAAGTCGCTAGTCGGGCCAAGTCTGGTGGATACGGTGGATGCTCCAGTTACAAAAAGTTACAAAAATGCTCAGAATTGATTCGTTTTACCAGTTTGCAAGTAATTGACAAACCAAATTACTTTCGCATCCCAAAAACAAAGATACTTACACCCGATTCAGTCACTCACACCACTCTATAGCCTCGTTGTTTTGATTCAAGATTATGGTGATGGACCCAAGTCTCATTCATAAGGGATGAGTCGGCGCACACAATCCACATTATTCTTTCGAAAAACACACCAAATGTTGTCGAGAAAGTTGCATTAGAATGCGTTTTAGTCCCATGGTTAGCGAAAGTGCACAGCTTTCTGCAAACCCAATACACAGATGCCCAGATTAGATGCCCAGAGGTTCTACTCGAGGTTCGAGGTCGAGGTTTCAGTCCCTCGACGATTTTCCAATACGATATCCTGCCTTTTTTTGACTGCTGGTGTTGCTGTTACGACCACGTTTAAGTTCAGCAACCCATCTTTCTACTGTAACTGTAGGGCCAGACGAACCGTAAACACTCGATTCGACATAAATGTTTAACGTCAAATCGATGTGCTTATGTCAAAAGGGTTTGTGCCTCAGCGGACACGTAAACCCAAGCGTAAAACCGAGCGTTTGACCGAGCGTTTGTTTACAAACATAGGATAATGTAAGTTTTTATTTGCTGGTACAGCAACAAAATCGCAAAAAAACCGAAAAATTTATTCAGATATCAACTTACCTCTTCAATTTCTATTTTCTCGGACCAAATTGTAAACACGTTTGACATTTCGGTGAGCACGTTGTTTATATTTTACCACACGAAGCATAAACGATTTGACATAATAAATTAATTTTACGCTCGGATTTACGCTTCGTGCGGCCCTCCAGTAATAATTGAAGGCGAAGGACTTTCAACACTTTCGTTCAAAAATTTTCTTTTGCTGTTAAACCTTCCAAACATAAAAATTAAATCACAGCGTACACGTCCGATGGCCTTGTAAACAAAGAATTGAATTGACAAATTGAAATGAAACATTTCAAATACGATCGTACAGACAGAAGACTTTTCCAACATAGCAAAAATAAATTTGTGCCGGTAACAGTCGGCGCCCTCTGATATTGAACCGCAAACCTTATTGAACAACCCGAGTAAACGAGACATTACGGCGGAGTAGAGTAGAGCATCAGTTTAGTTTCGGTGGGGGCCCCTTATGCTAAACGTTGCGTAGTACCAAAGCGCCAGCCACCCACCGTGTGACCGGGGTAACGTTACACTATAGCGCCGCGGATCGCACAAAGAAGTCTGAGACGCGAAGCAGTTAAAGCGGCTTCTGGGTGGCGGCACCATCGAGACGTCCGGGGACGTCGTGTTTGTTTATCAACATCGCCAACAGCGGGCCACTGATAGGTTGTTTACTCCCCAGTCCCCACTGTCTCTCGCTCGCTCTCTCTCGCGTCCAGGAGTCTTCTAGAGCGCAGTGACTGTTGCGGAACCAGTCGAGCGGAACCCGGGCGACGCCTTCCGGATTAGGCTGGCTGGCCGGCTGGTGGGGGCGGCGGCCGATGGGGTGTGATGTGCAGCGACATCTACCGCCGGGCGAGGCCTTTTCGCTGGTCGCTATACATGAGGGTGTACTACATCTCCGAGTGACTCCTTGGTCGCGCGATATCTTCGACGTCTCTTCGTCGGCGTCGCCCTCTCTTGAAGGCGTCGGTGCGTGTGCTTAAACACATACACACACGCACCCTCGCCGTGGCAATTAGCACGCGCCCGGGACCAGCCGGGTCGAGCCGAGACACTGCTGCTGCTGTGCCCACTTGACACTAGCGCCACCGGTGCGTGTCGAATGTCAAACGAAGCCTAAAATATTGCGAGACCCGTCATCCACGCTTCGTTCACCCTGTACGGGCAGCACGTGCGCCGAACATTGTCGTCGTCGTCGTCGCCGTGCTGCTGTCATCGACTGCTGTTGCTACTGCTGCTGCTGCTGGAGCAGTGCGCAAATTGAAAAGCACTTCACACGGGACAACAACAAGACGATCCGTAGAGCTCGGCCCTGGCCGTTATTGCAATTGAATATTTAAATCGATCGGGTTACGGCGGTTAATCCCGGGCGCCGTGTTCGAACCGCCGCCGCCGCCGCCGCCGCCTTCGCTGCCACCGGGCCGTGTAATCCTAATCGCTTCGGTTACCGGACCCGCACCGGGGGTTCGCAGGCGCGGTGGCGTAATAATCGAAGGAAGCCACTTGAGTGGGGAGGCCTCCTAGGTCTCCTAATCCACTGCCACGTGCGGGCCGGAGTATTCAATCAACCGGTGCAGCTCATCAAACATCGCCGGGATTCGCGCGAACGAGATAATCTTCGCCTAATGAACGAGGGATGATGCGGCTGCCGTTACTATTATGCTGCAGGACACTTGGACGAGACTTGGACGCGCGGGACAGAGAGCGAGCGATCCGGGTCTCTAGGGCGGGGGCCTAACCCCTTGGTGACGCTCCGTGAGCTACGTGGCCGAGAAGTACGTGGCAGGTTCTATTTGCTCAGGCATTAGGAGCAATTACTGGGATTAGCTATTGAAGGAACACCCGAGAGAGAGAGAGAGACCGAGAGAGAGAGTGGCCCGCATTTGCTGGACCTGGAATTTAAATTGAAAAAAAATATTTGTCAAAATCTCTCTCTCGGCCACGGCCACGTACGCACCACTCCGCGCCTCCTCCACGAAGACCGTGAAATGTCACAGGAAAATCCGAAACTCCCCCCGGCCAGAGTGCCAGAGATTTCAATAACAACATTCCGAGCGTTGTCCGCGGAAGTGTTCGCAGTCGCTGTGTCCTGAAGAGCGTTTCACTTTGCCCACAAGACAGCAGCAGCAGCAGCAGCGCATCCTTCCACGGCGCCTTTTCGGTCCACTCCGGACGGTCCGGACGAGAGTCAAGAAGTGGGATCCAGATCTTCCCGGTCCGGCCGTTGGTGGTGGTAGATCACCGACTACGCCGAAGGCCTGGGAGAATGGACCAACTGTTCCTCCGCCAGCACCTCATCGCACCCACCCCCGGCAACGGAGCGCTTTGGGCGCTACTTCAACTTTTGGGCTAAACTCGTGCTCTGTCGCTCACCCGAGGTTTGTTGTGCTCGAGATCCCAGAGCATCCCGCTAACCTCGGCTCGGCTCTCCGTTCCCTCGCTTCCGTGTCCCGTGTCAAGTCCGGTACTGGCTGGGATCTTCGCCGCCGCCGACGACGACGTTGAGTTATTTCCAGGGTTGCCTGCCTGCCTGCATGCCTGCTGCTGCAAACACTAATCATCCGCCACTGCCGCCGCCGCCGCCGCCGTGTTCCGCCGCCGGTTCCACGCAACTCAATTTGCTATCCACTTGCTTGATCCGCTCCCTCCCGCACCCCCGCGGACACTCGTAACACAGGCAGGCTACCTAAAAACCGAAAAAAGGGATCAAAGAGCCACACGGGCGCGCTACTAGTCCTTAATGGTTTCCGGTTTGTCGGAACCTCCGACCCCCGTCCCCAGTGCCAGTGCCTTCATTAGACGCGCGAGGCCAGCACCTTCACACGCGTCCGTGCACACCCTCTCCCCCCTCCCCACCCTGCTCTTGTTCGCACTCACGCGCGCGCGCTCCGCGCCAGCTTGTTGTTTGTTGTAAAATAATGGGCTCGAGCGCACAAAAGGAATGTTTATTATTATTTCAATCCATCCCAAACCAGCGCCCCCCGCACCCCGCGCCCGTTCCCTGCCGCGTTCGGGCGGCGGCTCGGCGACAGCCTGCACGGCAACACCCCTCGCACGTTCGCGGGTGCCGTTCCGAGGCCCTCGGCCCTCGGCAGTCGGCAGTCGGGTGGAAGTTATTACCCCAGAAGTTCGCCCATCGCCTCCGTTTCCGGAATTTTCCGCATTTTTCTTCCGGCTGGCACAGCACCAGATTGCGTACCGGCCCTTCTACAGCCACCAACCTCACCCACTCAGAGTATATGAATATACATAGATATACGTATATACACATCGTTACCGAAAGCAACAAAGATTAACATTGTCTCTGGGATATGCCAAGACCACTCGGCTGTTGTAGCCGGATAAGGGAAAGAAGATATACATATCGACATACCTATATCGATCATAAGAGGACTGATAAAAAAATTTGCGACATTTGAATTTCCGTGAGCTACGTATATCCGATTTTTCTGTGGCGTTAGGTTACTACACATGTCAGTGACTTATGGTGAAAAGCTCATCCATTTTAAGTAATCAGTCAATTTTTGACAGCTGATTTTTGGAGTTCATACGTCGCAAAAACTTTTGATCATATCTCGTCTATCGTCGACGTGCCATCGACGCTTGGATTGCCCAACATCAACTGGTGTACAATACTTTTCGGCCAGCGTGGATTGGGACGTAGCCAACTCCGAATGGTCCGCACCCAAGCCTTTCCAGGTGACGCTCCGTAACTCCGCTAACAAGTAATCGAAATGACAGGTGTACCATCGTTTTGACAACAGCGTTAGTTGAACGATTCCACCGTTGAACCGTGTCCGTGACGCTATTTTTCGATTTCGCCCAAAACTACGGCTCTGCAAATGAATGTCCCATTGACGAGATAAGACGATATAGTCGGGACTCTCCAGGTCTGCCGTGATATGGTTTAAGTTTGTTTCTCATTTGCTGTCGATAGCGATCCGCATTTACGTTTCACTAGGTTCTTGGTAGCTCCTGATACACCACGGCACCCTGAGCAACGTCTTCCGGTAGAAACGCTTTGAACTGGCAGTGGGTAGGCCAACTACACTGGTCATGAGTTTGCTATCGTTTAGGCTCCTCAACCAACAGTTGCGTAATGTTCCACTTACTTGCCGTACAGTGCACGTGGCACCCATTTTCTACACTTTTGGAACTTTTCCAGATCTCGTATATGTTCCGTATAAATTACTGTCCGAAACACATCCCAAGTGCCTTCGCCAGTTTTTTTATCCGATTAAGTTGGGATCCGATCCAACCAGTTCCTGTAAATTCTCGCTTGCAAAACTTTTCTTTGAACCAGCATCTTCAGCGCTTTCAAATTAATATGACCAATTTGGCTGTGGTTCCGAACCGGACGCGTAAGTTTCTGCCAACAATTGAGAAAATCAGTGAAAGCTCCAAATCCTCCGTACTCCGAAAAAAAACTGGACATACTGAACGAGGTAAATAACTGTGATACTGTTACTTTGGCAGAATGACACCTCAAGTTTTGCAGAAGGTTGATGGAAAAGTTTCACATATACATGTGTCAAAAGAAGAAGAAGCACACATTCCTTCAGAGCCACCTTACAAACGCGAGCGACAAACTTCAATTTATACATCCAAGATATATCTATAGCTATCTGTCCGCCCGCAGAAGTTCAGCCAACTTCGGCAAAACGGAAACAGAAAACGAGCTACAAAGCGAGCATCTTGTCCAGACGAGGCGAAATCGGAGGAATTTTTCCACAGGACAAGGGATAGAGTGGACTTTGGACTATCGCTCGTCCGGGTTCCCCCTCGAAGGCTCCGTCCGGGCGTTCTGGCCTAATGCTGCGGATTACAATCGCAACTTACATGGGGCAACATTAGCTCCATAACCGGGAGCAGCCGGATAGACAGCATGCCAGAAAGTGAGATTGAGAGAGCAAGACAGAGAGAGAGAGAGAGAGAGAGAGAGAGAGAGAGAGAGAGAGAGAGAGTGACAGAGAGTAAGGATAACGGTGGAGGCTGGCTGCCAGCCTCCCCCTCCAACCCCCCCCGCAACCCATACTCGACGGCGCTACGGAAAATTAGCGCAAAGGTAACGAAGAATAACGAAGCCAAAGTGTCGGAATACTTCCGGGAGTCCTTTCGCCGTTGACCCGGCGTTCCAAGGGTGTTCCAAATTTCCTGTACAACCCACCACCACCACCAGCCCCACCTAGTGGGAAATCTATATCCTTTTGGTTCCCTTTTTTTCGGTATCTGGCCTATGTCATCATCATCGCCGTCTCTCCATCCCTTGTGCCCGGATCGGATATGGCTGTTTTGCTAACATTAGTACACCAACCCCTCGCGCGGCCCCCCCCCCGCCCCCCCCCCTCACCACGCGCACACCCGGGCTTCCTTGCCTAAGCTCCTCCTCCTCCTTAGCCCTTGGCCACCCTCTTTGATCTGATGAATTTTCTTTCATTCCCCACACGTTCCAGTGAAACGGTCTTGAGGGTACGGCGAGACCGAGAGCGAGCGAGAGAGAGAGAGAGAGTATCTTGAGTTGCTGGCAGGAGCAGGGCGGAGAATCGGGCGGAGCGGATGGGGCTGACGGCTCGTTGCCGCCGCCGCCGTCCGTGTTGCCTTATTGTTGCCTCGTAATCAAATTTCCAAGTGCCAACCAACGGGCGCCGGATCCGGACCGGATCGGGCTGGGCTGGGCCGAGGCGAGGTGGCTCTAGGAGCTCGTTAGAGGCTGGAGGTGTAAAAAATCTCGTCAGACATGAACAAGTCGATAGCCCCGGTAGCCCCGGGGCGCGGAAAATGGAGGACCGGGGGTCAAGGGGATTGTAGTCAACCGAAGCGAAAGGGACCATTTTGTAACACTTTCCACTTTCCGTTCCGTGTTCGGAACTACCGGGCTCGGGAAGTGTGTTGTCTGCTGTTCCTTCTGCTGTTGCTGCTGTTGCCGGAACGGTTTTTGAGGACCGGACCGGAAAAGCGAGAAAGCGCCCTCCACACACCAGTTACAACAAGCATAGGCGCCAGGATACACCGGGTTTTATGCTACATCAGGTACGTCCGGATAGATTTTCTTGGCCGTATTTTGTTTGATTTCTGGGTTTTTATCTTGTTTTTTTTTTGGATCCTTTTTATTTGCCGCCTGTTCCAAAGGGCCACTGCGGGCTTCGTTGGCCGAGCAAGACATTGCGATGTGCTGGAGGATTTCGCGCCTTCCTGCAGTGGTTCAGTGCACAATTTTCTGCCGGGCCGACGGGCCGACCCCGGCGGTTCCGCGAAGGTTTGGTGTGTTGCTTTTCTACCATTCTTCACCGTAACGGTAGAGCATAGGATGGAGATTTAATCAGGCCGGTAGTTGCGTAGCATAGCTTTCAGAGGGAGCTCACATGGAGAGATCCTGCCAGTTATGGTCAGTTTCAGATGTTGCGGCCCGACCATGGCCGTTGGTTCACGCCAGAGAAAACGGACGTACTGCCAGTGGACAAACAATGACAAGTAACCATAGGACTCGCTTTGCGAGAAAACAACAAATTCGAGTAGCGAACGCAACTTAGGGAACCAAAATTTAAGATTGACTTCGTCGATGCTTCTTCGACAAATTTTTATTTCAATTTCGGCACCGGCTCTAGAGCGCTGGTCTGAGAATTCAAAGTTCATCAAAAGAAATCCCGTTCTTTAACTTAGTGTATTGCCCATATAATAAATAAAATAAATAAAGCAAGCGACCGAACTGAATGCTTCCTGTTATACAACATTTTTTTCTAGCCTCTATCAGTCGTCAGAATGCGCATCGCAACACATCTCGGAAGCGGACGAATGGTTTGCACTATGTCGATGATCAGTGAAAGCCCCTTTGATCGTACTCAATTTCGAGTGGTGCTTTAAAGAGTAAATAAAAATGTTTCTCCTACTCAATAAAACCCTGACTAGATTTCTATATATCACATTTTCTATATACAGTCTATGCTTTCATATACTTCAGTCTATGCCGTGTTAGTCATGGATCAATTTACGGCAAAACAGCGTGCTGCAAATGTAGCGCTTTACATTGAAAATAATCTGTTTAAAATGTTAAAACTGTGATGCCAAATTTCTTCTGACTTCTTTCGGTGGGGCTTTTCGAAGAGTAAGGTTTATTCCAGCCAACCGAAGAACAAGAAGAAAAATTAAAAGCTAACATCACTGCGGAAATTCTGCTATTATGCCCGAAATATTGTCAAATACAGTGTGTTTAATGGAGGTGGTCAACGGCATTCTATACCCTAAATAAATCTTATCCATTTGCCAAACTTGACTGATAAACGCCAGAGAAAACGGAAATCGACTGTTCGATCGAATACGCACCCTGTATATTTTAGACAATATTTCTCGCCCAATTTGTTGTTAAGCAAAATATGCTTTGCGTTAAGTAAAATTAAAAATTGTTCAGTAGCTTCAGTAGCTAATTTACTTTCCACTGTATTTTTCGTACCACTCCAAGGAAGCTGTATAATGTTGTGGTACACATTGTTGGATGTAAGTTTTGCTCCAACCACCATTCAGCTCCCGCTCCACCCCAAGTCCATTGAATTGGGACATTTATTAAATGCTCTTCAGAAGACGAAAAGCCGCCGTACACGTGCTCCTTCGAAGGCAGCACGATAGATGGTTCGATAAAGGCAAACGGTTTTTCACATGCCTCTGCACATGCTTAGTGCACTGTTTTGCGTAGCCTGCAGCGTTTTTCACAAACACCTTAAATTGAATACCTTCATGGTAGTATTGTTTTCATCAATGGTAGTGGTGGTATTTATTGTTTTCATCAATTTTTCAATTCCGCTCATTTTCTTGTACTTTAGAAAGTAGAACATGGTTTACGATCACGGTTTTATGCCACACCTGGGCCTATGCGGTCCATTTTGGGGACAATGTCCGTGGCCACAGTTCCCAGCATGCGTTCTAATCAGGATTCAATTAAGATATTCAGAACACATTTCTTCTTGCGAAACGAAATTCGATGTATGAGAGACTTTTGCTGCTGCTGCTGCCCGGTGCGAGATCATATATTGGGCTTCCCGACGCTCAACGGAAGCTTATTGCAAAAGCGGGCTTGCGCCGTGCTTGGTCTACTATGAGCTGTTTGTCTAACCGAATCGATCTATCGGCCCAAAAACACTCAAACAATCGCTCCTTCTCCGCGGTGCGGTGATAAGTGTGTCTTCTGTGGTTGGCCCCGCACCAAACCCCCCCCCCCCC
>NC_069143.1:9851911-9861139 GCF_943734635.1 Anopheles cruzii
CGGGGGTTGTTGCCAATTGATTTGGTCGGTTTTTGTTGCGTTCGTCAAGCTAAGCTAAGGAAAGGGTACGCGCACCCAACATCTTAGAGCCAGTATCCTTTCCCCCTTCTGGCGTGGATTTCGTTGGCCTAAGATTTGTTTTCCAATCCGTCCGTTTGTTCTTGTGTGTGTGGTGTTCTTTTCACATTTCGACAGTTTTGTGAGATTTCTATTTCTGCAAAAAGGCGCTCTCTCAACCAACACACACACACACACACACGAGAGAGATCGTTTTCTTTTGGTCAACATAATCCTTTTCTTTCGTCGTTAGCTTTCGCTATCGCTATCGAGGCGAAGTTTAGAAGATAACCCTGCCATCCCTGTCTCTGCCTGCCTGCCTGCCTGCTAACTTGATAAAACTCCGTTTTTTTTTTGCTTGCGTGCCATCATTATTATGATTGTTTTGTTTCTTCCTCGTGGCCCCACCACCACCGAACGACCTCACACACAAGGTTGATTCGTCTTTGAACGCACCCTCGCGGGAGGAATCGAGGGTGTGACGGTGACAGAGGCAGTGCTGTAACGCAGCAAAAGGATTACTTGCCGAATCCCCCCCCGCCCCCATCTCCCATATGAGCCCGCCCGGATGGACACCATATCATGGAGACGCCTGGTGTTTGACGATAAATTCAAAGGCTGATTTTTTCTTGGTCAGTCACCGTGCGGTTTGTCACAGGGCAGCATCATCCGTGTCGTCGGGGTGATGGGGGAGGGAGGGGGAGGGCAAAAAAGGATTGATGGGGATTTAGCGTCGAATACCAAGCCCAAATCCCAGCCGACCACCGCGCGATGGAGGCGCATGGTGGTTTGTGTCGCTTGAGGAAGCTGATCCACATCAAAGTAGAACATTCTGTAACGTTAATGAGCTTCCCACAAACAGAGCTAAGGAGTTCGAAAGGAGTTTTATACTAATGTTTGACGCCCCCCCTACTCAGTAATTGGCAATATATTAATAGTGAGTGAATAGTTAATAGTAAGAGACTCGAGAGCGAGATGCGATTCAGCTCACAAATAATGCAAAGGCACCCCCCCCTCCTGTCCCCCCCTTAACAACTCAACATTCCGTTCGTTTCAGAACTGCGCGGTGCACGTCATCAATCTAATGAAGTCGCCCCACAAGCCAGAATTATCGATCTGAGTCGCTAAGCCGCTGCAAAATATCGAATATTTAACACGACTGGTCGATAGTTGGATCGATCAGTCTTGAGCTAGAATCATACGCTTACAAGCGTCAGAGTCGATGAAAGCCCACGGAAAAAGGACGGTTCTATATGTTCTACAACATACAGTTAAAACCATAACTGTGTCACTCTCTAAACGAATTTTGTTTGGTGTTTTAATTTCTGCGTCCGAAAAAATTCGAACCACCTCCTGTCCCCCCCCCGTCCTGGCCGGTGACCTTTCCAATTCTCTGAGCTAGGCACAGCATTCGGAGTCCTCTCTGTGGAAGCGAAATTTCTTCAGAGTTCCATGTCGAGAGGAAACCTCCTAAATTATGCGCGAAAAAGATTGGATAGTTGGACCGTTGACGCCTGGCCGCTCGAAAGGGCGGGTTTAAACTTTTTGGGGTGGGCGCGATAAAAGAACTTCTCTACCGGATTATCGCCCCCCTACACAT
Source organism: Anopheles cruzii (assembly GCF_943734635.1). Classification (NCBI taxonomy): domain Eukaryota; kingdom Metazoa; phylum Arthropoda; class Insecta; order Diptera; family Culicidae; genus Anopheles; species Anopheles cruzii. Next base: position 9,853,569 of record NC_069143.1, read on the forward strand.
TTTTCTCGGTTCTTCAGTTGTTCTGGCTCGCGCCCGGCGGCGGTTGCGGCCAGACCAGAACCTATCATTGAATGGTCCAGGGTCCGAATACCCCTCCCTTGTGTGGCACAGCGAATCTCAGAGAGCCGTAACCCACACCCCTCCCGGCCGCCTGCCAAACGTGAGACTATTGGCAGGTGAAGGCCCCCTCCCCCCCGAAGCCCAACCCAAAGAAAGTCCTGAGAGGCACTCGCTTGGGAGACACAGAGTAGTAGCGGCGGGGGGGTATTCAAGAATATGGTCCAGCAGCAGTTCGGGAACAAAAACCTGTTTTCCTGGAGAGGGGTGGGGGCCAAGCCTTCCCATCCATTCCCCCCCCCCACCCCTCTAACCATTTATCATCCAAATTGATATTTGCTGGCAGCCAGTGGGGCTCGATAGAGTGTTGGGTGGATGGAGCGAGGGGGTTGTGGGTAGTTGGGTATAAAGAGTGTGGTAACGGGCGCGCGCTCAACAATAAATCTCCCCCGGAAGCAGTTAGCGAGAGATGGTCGGTCCGTCGGTCAGCTGGTAGGTGGTCCGTGACCTGAGCGCGGTCAAGAAAAGTACTTGTGCCCTGCGCTCTGGTGTGTGCACTCTACTCTGCACTGCGCAGGGTGTTCCGACGATTTAGTGTATGCCGCGTGCCCCCCCCCCCCCCCCCTTGCCCATCTCTCGGAGAAAGATATCTCGAGAAGGAGAAGGATACGCCGAGAGAATATGGGCGAAGTATTCGACAGCCATCATCGTCATTGTGCGCGCTGTGGCTAGCTGGCTGGATGGCTGGCTGGGTGGGTTCGCACAGGTATCCTCTAGAGTGTGGGGGTGGGGTAGAGTAGTGACTCCCCCCCCCCCCCCCCCCCCCCGTTTGGCAGGAGAAACAGGATTGAATTATTCATTCGATTTGGTGAAACGACGTGGAACTTCTTCGGCACACCAAGATAAGAGGCAAGGGAAATAGGGGGGCCGGTCACAGTTAGGTCAAACAAGGAGTGGATGTTGCAGGCGGATATTCCAGACCCCACTCCCCGGCTGGCTGGCAGGTAACAGAGACTGAGGGGTCCGTGCGCCTAGCGATGGACGGGCGCTTGTTTTCCGTTCAGCCACACACACACACATACGCGACCGCCCGTCCGCCCAGGACTCTGCTGTATGCAGATTAACACGCAAGGGTGCTCTCCTCTTTCTTCCACCCAGCAGAGGGGGGGGGGGGGGGGGCGCCCAATAGAGGTTGTATAGCGCAATTTAATAGTCTTCTTGCCAAGGCGAAAAAGGGGCAGCGGGCGACCAAGAGTGCAGCAGCAACAGCCGGCGAAAAGCGCATCATCACAGCACAGCACAACGCTACAACAGCGACGAGCCACAATATCTCCTTTCTCTCTGGCGCGCCTATTGAATCTTCCTCGACTCGAGAAGGTGGAACACACTCGAGATGTGTCTCAAGAAAGCAACCGAGAAAGAATCCCTGAGGCAATCGTTGGGCGCCCACCACGATGCTAGGATGTGGCTCTATACATACGACATGTTCTCTATGTATATATGTGTGTATACATATATATATCCATAAATGGTGTGTGTCTAAAAAAAAAACCCCCCAGAAGCATTATGATTCATCTTAGCGTCGCGCGTCAGGAGCGCAGTAGGTGTTTGGGTCGCGGGGTCGCGCGTCTGGAGAACTCGAAGAATGTGTGTCTTTTGGTGGAGGAGACGACACAGACACGACTTAACACCTTCTCTCGTTCGAGAGATACGCCGTCGCCGTCGCCGCCGCCGCCGTACGGTCGAATGGTGAAAGTTTTCGGCGTTTTCTTCGCTGGGGTAAAGTAGTGGTACCACCACCACCAGACCAGGTATATTCATGGACCCGTCTCGCGCGCGCTTCGGCCGACAAGTGACTTCTTCCTTCGCCCCGGTCGGACAATGGTCGGAAAAGGAAGAGCATATCATTGGGACGGCGCGCGGGCCGTACTCCGGTGTGTATAGCCTTAGGGACTCCCCCCCCCAGAGAGCTCATCCAGGTGTCGGGAGATAGCGACGGCAAATAGCAGCAGCCGGGAACACGCAGGAGTTAGGCAGTGTGTCTATGGGGCTATATATTGTGGATCCGTCGTCCATAACCTACACCTTAGCAGCAGCGGGAGGGGAAATGTGAACAGTTCTCTCGCCAGGGCAAAGTTTTCAAAGACGCGCGCTACAACCCGAAAGGAACAAGAAAAGAGAAAAAAAATTGAACGGAAGAATATTCGATAACGGAAGTGTAGTGGCCGCCGCCGCCCGCCCCGAAGCGAAGAGGACCTTCTTTATTCTTCCGCTTCACAAGGCGATACACACGGATGTGGGTTGGGCCGGTCGGTCTGTCGCGGCACGTCGGGGTGCGCGGGGATATTTTGACATATGTTTGCGGTTCTCTCTCACTCTCTCTCTCTCTCTTCACACTTCATCACGTTTCTCTATCAGAGCACTTTTCCGGAAAATATGTACGCGTGCTCCTCCTCCTCCAGAAACGGTGGTTGGAGTGTGGTGGTGATGGGGACGAAGAACCAGATGGTTGATGCACACACATTACACGCGCTGACACACACTAGGTCAAGCAATGGTGGTCAAGCTCACCGCCGTTAAGAGCGCCCCCGGCCCTTTGTCAACATCTCTTTGTCGGTTTTGAGAACAATTTGGTCAAGCTTGGTGTGTAGGTGGCGCTATCACCTATTCTACTTCGAGAAGACCGCCATATATTGCTTGTGGTCAGGTAGAGATGAAGTCATCCAGTAATACTCGTCGTCCTCTCTAGGTGTGGGGGAGGAGTAGAGTCCATTATCTTGCGAGGAGAAGGCAGTCCACGGGCCAGCGGCACCACACGCTACTACCTTGGATAAGCTACTACGCTACCCACACGCAATACTATAACAAAACATTACTTCGCCTGGACCCGGAGCTGGCGACGTTACGCGTTTCATTGAACATAGATAGTGCTACACCAGACAAGTCCACACAACTGCTTCGCATCCTCACACACCATTTGATGATTTTATTATCAAATTGTCACCCTTCAAATACTCTCCCGATGCCGCGCTACTACAAACTATTAGAAGCTCGCCTATTCTCGATAGTTCGTCTTGTCTCGCGCACAAGTACCGGGGTTAAGTCACGCAACAAGCCAAATCACACGCCAGCAAACCCCAAACGGAGAGAGCCGAGCCGATCACGATGAGGTGTTGGGCTCAACGCCGCGCACATTCAAGCGGATGTGAGACGGCGACTACTAGCAGCAGCGAGGAGGAGCGTGGAAACTTTCACACACAGAGGTGGTGTGTGGGTGGGTGGTTGGGTTTAGCAAGCAGGTCACCACAAGCGCGTGGAGTGGGCGAAGAAGGTGGCACACGCCAGCCAGCAGTACACGCGGCGATACGAGCGTGTGGACTTGAAACAAGCGTTTTGTGGCTGGCTGGCTGCCTGTGGTTGCCTTTTCACACACCAGCACACACACACACACACACACACACACACACACACACGGGGGGTGCGAATAGCCGGGCGACGAAGTCTGACTGACGAAGAAGAGGGTGAGAGCAGGTCGTGCGCGCTCTCTACCCTTGTGTTCCGGATCACTGATCTCTGTGTGTGGGGCCGCGGCAGGGATAAGTCGCCGAATGGATTGCTGGGGAGGGGGGCCGGGGTTCGTGAGGGCGCTACTCAGTAGTGAAGTGAAGTGGAGAGGGTCGGTGATGCTGAGCAATTCAAGCTGCTGCTGCTGTTTCTTATACGAGACTTCGAGTTGGTCCCGCCAGCACGCGGGCTAAAGAAGTTGGAGCAGTGTATTCCCCGCCGGTTATTTCGAGACATTCTCTGCCGGGTATTCCCGAAGAGCCTGGGAAGGAAGTGGCAGTGGGCTCAGTCAATGGGGGGAGATGTGGACGAAATAGGATTAAATCACTTGCTCCATATCCGCCGCACGGACGACGACGACGACAACGGAGTGCTGTGCCGTGATTTCGTTAGGTCAGAGGGGGGGCCGTGGAGAGTTTAACGAACATGACTCCTCCACAGCCTCTTATGGTGTAGGCCTTATTAGTCGGGGGCGGGGGGGGAGGTTTCTCTGCCGGAAAGTCAGGGTGTGCTCTCCTGCCTGACCTGACGAGCGCGCGCCCCAGACGTGGACGAGATGCCAACAGAAAACGCGATAAGGGGGGCGGCGGTGCAGAGTGGGGGATGTTCGGTGTGGTATCCCTTAACGGATTTGTGGAGGCGCACGCTCAGCAACACCATGCCCATCATCACCAGTGGAGATGAAAGGGTGAAGAAGATGTCTAGAGTGGTACCTCTCCCAATATATGCGCGCGAATGTGTAATTAAACACTTTTTGGACATCAGAATTTGAGGGTAACCTGACTTCAGCCACAACACAAAACGCAGCCTCCTCCCCACCATCGGAGACCGCAGTGGGGGTTGTGGTAACCGAGCCTGTCAACCCCCACTTAGGCGGTTTCGTGGAATCCGTTTGGTTGCTAATGAGCTGGTGATGGGGTGTGTGAGACAGAGGTGATAGAACGAGTTATTCTACGATAACACGCCTCTGGCCATTCTTGGTGTTACCCAGAATATTGGTTGGTTTACCTTTTTTGACAGACAAATATTAGGAGAAAAAGCCGAGCATTGTGATGTGTCGAACGACTCCTGCAGCAAGTGTTCCAGTTAGTTACTAACGATGACGTCATTTGTCACGCTTCGACGAAGGTGAAATTCCCACAATGTCTCGGCCGGCCGTAAAAGTGAACTATAGAAGTGAGATCTGAACGAGATGGCGGCTCACCTTTAATGGAATGTTTTTTCCAGAGTGAAAAAAACACGAGCGCACCTCCCGCTACGGAGCGAGCCAATTACTGCAACCAGCACCAGCACCGGTGACGGCAACCAAACACGACGCTGCGTGCTTTAGCTGTGATCGTGCGAGTTTGCTTCTCCGGCCAGTCTTCACAGCAGACCCGTTACCGTGGGCAATATGCGCGTGTGTGTGTATGCGCTCCTATGAGTAGGAGTGAGTTAGGCTTGGCGATTGATAAGTTGCACTCTATTTGCCGCCACAGCTCAGAGACTCGGCGGCCAACTCGTCGCCGAAGAGCGGAGCGTACCTCGTTCGTTCTCTTTGTTGTCGTCGTCATCGGTGGCTGCTAATTGACAGCTGTGAATCGATCCCGGGCGGGCGATGCGAAGCCATTTTGCGTCGTCTGCCCGTCGTGGCTCCCTGGCTCAAACCACCAAAGGGAGATTGTAGTGACGCGCACAGTTCATTTACTTAATCATTCCCAAGTCGGAAAAGGAAATACGACCGCAAACCGCACAAAGTACTACTGCTACTAGTACACAGTGTCGTGATACCTCTAACAAAAAACCTACTAAACCACTTCGCGACTCACTCTCTCTTTCTCTCCGTCTAGCTTGTAGCCACACCACAGGAGCGCAAGAGTGGCGCACGCAGTGTATTACGACGTATGACAGATTGCACAAATGACAGGCCGCAGCAAATGGAGCAATAGGTACCACACCACCCGGCAAGCAAGAGTGTGTCGTCGTCGTCGTCGTCACCACTTACAGCTGTTCTCTGATGAGACGCAGGCAACGCGAGAAATGGAAGAGGGAACCACAGGAAGAAGAGCAAAACCTCAGCTGCAGCAGCAGCAGAAGCAGTGTTGCGCGCCCGTTACGATTATATGGTTAGATTGCCCCCGCCGCGTCATACCAAGCTCACCAAGTACCACCCGCCGGCTCACTATACAGATGGACTACCCTCTTTCAGATCACCCAAAGGAGTGCGCGCACGGGGGCTCCGGAAGAAGAGGCAAAAAAACGACCAACAGAATCCAAAACAGAGAATGGACGAGAAACGATAAAATGCGACATCATCATTCATGTTCATCTCGCTGCGCTGTGCCACAGCGGTGGTACTGATGAGAGCCATCTGTCAACAATTGTTCATATAAAATATCATAAAGCTCGACACGGCGTCGTCCCGATTAAGTGGCGGAAGAGGGAGGACGCGGTAAAGGAGTAGTCAGTGGATGATGGATCGGTGAGATGGTGGTGTACAGGAGGAAGAGATATTCCAAAACCTTTGCGCATTTCGCATTGTCGTTCGCGGAATGTGCAACATGGCGAGAGAGCTCTCCTTCAAACAATCTTGAGTGGGCTCTCCCCCCCCCCCCCTCTGGCGGCAACTTTCAAGATCGGATCGGGCCGTCGGCGCGCGCGGCGCAAGACCCCGGACCCCGCGCGTTCATCGATTTTTGGCAATTGTCATTCATCTGTCCCGCCGCGCCTGGCTTTCCTTTTTGTCGACGAGGCCGCCCCTGCTAACCCAGCCACACCGCCGCACACCTCAGGACCACCAGCCCCTGCCAGAGATCGCCCAGAAGTGGCAGTGTTCCTTCATAGCTCCGCTTGCGCTTCTTTTTTAGGACCCCGAGAGACGGTTCGAACCAATCACACAATCGGAGCATAAGGAGCCGGTACGAGCGAGCGAGTAAATGCTGTCAACATCAGAGTTGACGATGACGCCGACGACCCCCGCGTGACCCCACCCGACAATCCCCACAGAAGCCGAGACCGAGCAGAAAAAAAGGAGGGTGGATTTTGAAGTTCCGGGACAAGAAATCGACGTAGCGTGGTGCGCGCCTTGTGTTTTTGTGCCTAAGCAGCAGCGGGGGGGTGGGGGTGGGGGTAGTGTCATCGGGCCCCTCCCCGACCGGCCCTGGATGTACACTTCATTTCGTCAAAAGAAACTGTACACCCTCCTCCTGCTCCTGCTGGTGGTAGAGGAGCATATCGCCGCTGTGGGGGACCGAGAGCTGCTGCCGGCGCGAAGAAGGGTTGTGCGCGCTTCGTTTGGGTCATCAAACAACACTTCTCCGTTCGCGTTTTCCGGAAACTTTTTTCCTTTGGCCGGCCAGCCACCACCATCATTCATGTGCTCGTAGTCGTCGTCGTGCCAAGGAGTCGTTCCGAGCGAGCGAACGACGACGAACGCGCATTGATGCTCCCCTCTCCTGTCACGCAGCAAACAAGCCACCCCGCGCCACGCTGACAGGATCCCCGGGGGCCGTGGGGTGCCTGGGAGAGATGATGGTTGAAGCGCGCGCGCCCCCAAAAAATCTGTCCGGAAAATCTGTCCCGGACCACACCGCCGCAGTCCTTTTCGTCGTCAGCGCATTTAAAGGGGATGCCGGCCAGGCGGGGGGGGGGGGGGGGGAGTTTTATCGACGATCTCTGGCTTTTGGCAGTTCTTTCTAACCACCTCCAGCCACCGCCAAACAACCGATGATGATTTTCCGGCAATCCACCATCAGTTTGGCACAGCGGAGAGAGCAAACGATTGTCGTCTGTTGACTTTTGGGGGGCGGGAGCGCAACACGAATGCTGTTGTTATTCTCATCCCCCCTCCCCCACCAGGATATTGCAGCTGCTGCACAGTGTTACGGCAATCTCGCGGGTCGTCGCAGAGAACCCCGAAGAGTTCAACAAGACAAGAGTTCAAGTGGCGCACTATTTTCAACATGAGCCCA
>NC_069143.1:9861239-9898712 GCF_943734635.1 Anopheles cruzii
AAACGTTAACGCGAAGCAACGTCCATCAATCGAGGATCTCATAAACATCATCTGGTTGAGTGGGCCGGTTGCGATTGCCGATGCTGAACGCGCAGTTCTACAATTTGTGATATAACGTTCTTTATCTGTCGTGCACCTGGTTAAATGTGCAAAATTTGAAGGTTCTCCCGGAAGCTGCCTACTGAGAGCAACACCACACGAATGGGGAATGCTAGCCCTGCAGCCTTTTCCAACTAATTCCGAGCAATCCCCGTGTAGTGGAGCCGGGTGATGTTAAGAAGAGATCATAACCGTACCAACAGCAACCATCATCAGGCAGGCCGGCCAGTGCAGAACGCACGTCTGTTTTTTCTCCATAGACGTCTCTCGCATTTCGATTTTTAACGTCTAAAACGCATCCGGAGCAACTACGTCCATACTACTACTAGTGTGTTCGATAAGTTCGTATGGTCGGCAAACAAAGTCGGCGCTGCTACAAGAATAAATTTGAAAATGGCAAAAATCTATGAATTAAAGTTCGAATTGTTGCAGCATCCACCATATTCAACAGATTTGGCTCCTAGCGACGTCCATCTATTTTCAGATTAAGAAAAATCATGCGTAAAAAGCATTTTTAATGACGTGAAACAAGTGTAGTGTACAAGTGATGCTCAGGAAGGCCATACTGAATAATGTGGTGTATTTCAAACCATAAAAATTAGTTTTCATTATCGACCATACGAACTTATTGAACAGCCTAGTATAACTACTCCACAATCAAGGGACGCGCGCGTTCGTTCGGTAGAGCGCTACTGTCAGTCAGAAAGTTGTCGTCAAGGCAACACAAACGCTCACTAGAGAGCTCGCTCGCTCCTTTTTATCAGACCACGCGGGGAACCAGCAGAGTCGCAGCAGAGCGTTGCCCCAGGAAGCCCTACTCCCTTCCCACTTCTGCGCTGTGCCCTCGCAAAGGGACACGGCTGGCTTGATGCGAACGACGATTATGATTTCGAATCTAAATCTGGGTCCTAAATCGCTGCAGGCAGGGGAATCTACAGAGTAGTGTGTCGTGTGCGTGTGTGTTCGAAAATATAGAACATTGATTGTCTCCACACATCGTGTCGCTGCTGTTGTGCTGCTGTTGCTGGTGGTGTGTTCATCGTCCGGCAGCGAGACGATGTCCGTTAGACAGACTGTGCACAGAGGCGGCAGCAGCAGTCTTGTATTGCTTCGCCATTCGGAACGGGAAGTAACAGCAGCACGACAGCTGCTGGGGCACATACAATACCCGACCGACATTGATTCTCTGTATGCGGCCGACCGGCCGGTCGGAGGAGGTTTGTTGTAAGGAAGTCGTGCACACTCGCACCATCCAACATAACCTCTCTCTCGGCCTCGGTTCAGACCTGGAGGAACACCACACACCACCGCCAGCAATTCCCTCGTACGGTGTCGTCGTGCGCGTTTATAAGTGTGGCGTTGTCTTGCAACGCACGTTTTTCATTTTCCAGAGAAAAGAAAAAGAAAACATTGTATGTCTGTGGGCTTTTCTGTTTCACCCTGCCCCCGCCCCGCTGGGCCGACACGACTGTTGGCATGCAAAATCGGAAACCGCCGTTCGATTTACCGCCCCCGACGACGACCCCAGACCAGACCAGACCAGACCAGACCAGGTGGTGGTGGTGTGGTTGGTCGTCGGTCTGTTAGATATCATGTTTTCTCGGACGATTACAATCATCATAAATACGTCAGGAAGATGCGGTGATTGTTGGAGAGCGCACCCCGCACCGAGTGGCCCCACCCCACCGGCAGTCAATCTTGTTGTAATGCCAAGTGTAGTGGGGGGATGGGCCTTTGGGCGCTGCCCCCTTCAAGGCGTCGCGACCTGACCCTGCTGCTGCTCTCTGTGTTGACAACGGAGAGCCGGGCACAGGATGATGGCCGTGTGTACTATTGGAATTCCAATCAGCCGTCCGGCGGATGCGGCAATTCTCATGCCATCTCTCAGCTCCCCTACATACTTCTGAACACAGCCCAACTCCTACTCCTTCATATGTATCAGAGAGCTGTCGCCACAGCTGTTTCGCAACTTGGGTGCACTTTTGAAGTTTCTGAAAGAGTTCCTGGAAATGGACTAGACTCGAAGACGACATCAACTACACTTCATGATAATTATCAACGACACAGCAAGCTGTTGATGATTACCCAGGTGGTGGTGCCCAATCACACCACCCCGCCCCAGGTGTGTACATTTTAAGGATTCACGATTCAACAAATGGAAATCAAGTACCAGATACGCGACCGTGAGCATCGCGATATCAGATCCACAACCTGGGCTCCCTCTGGGGGTCCGGTGGTTTTCTGGGGTTCACAGCTTCCCCGCCCGGTGCCGGAGAAGTTGTAATTACTTCATCTTCACACCGGGGAACCAGCCAGCAGACAATCAGACCCCGTGTCAGGTTCAACAAAATGCCTATATTTTTACGTGTTCCCTTGTGGTGTGTGTTGGAGAGAGAAGCGCCACAAATTATGGAAGGGCTGCTAAATACCTGAACCACACTTCCGATGCCGTCGCGTCGTGCCGTCGCTGGCAGACACACAGGAGACACGGAGGACAACCCAACTTACTGACAGACGGACGACTGACTGACAGGGCGAACTACTGGCAGTGACTCTGTGCGCTGACGACTGTATTTCCCCAAAAGTTTAGCGCAGTTCAAGGGGCGAGGGCAAAAGTTTTCCCAGGTCAGTGTGTTTCGGCTCTGGGTGCTCTGCGGCACTGTTTTCGGTGGAGTATAGTAGTTCACACACACAAAAGGGGGAAGGATATACAGTTAGTAAATGCGACTGTTCCGGGAAACACACTTTATAGATCAGAAGCTGCTGGAAACTCTGGGTGGTGTGTGCTTGTCAGCCGACCATATTCCAGGCGCCGAAGATGGTGTGTCCGTTCAGAGAAGCAACTATACCCCGCCGCGTACAGCCAACACAGGCATCAATTGGCACGCCTAAGAACGTGTACACACGCAGACCACCCCCGGCTCTGCTTCATTAGATACTCTTCCACAATTTGCCTGCCGGGTGTGTTGCTTGACTTGAGCTTGGCACGGCCGCCGATCAAAGAAAATGTCGAATGCAGCGCGAGGCGGCTGTCGGTGTGGTACACATGTTGCACGTGAATGACGTCGCGTCGTCCTCCTCGTCGTCCTTGGTTCTCAAGTATCGATCAGTTATCGGGAGAAGGTATCAGCAGCAGTAGGGGCATCGACAAAGCTCAAGGAATAGGAAGAGACCCGACCCGACCTGCCCACCGCCTGCAGCTTATTAAAACGGGGGCGAAGTCTGGCGATGAGCTGTCGTAGGTCGTAAACGCCCAATACCTCACATCACACACGCTGGTGGTGTGCGTCGTGCGTGATTAAAAGCGCTTTGTTAATTTCGGCTACGAATTTTCACATTCCGCACGCGTAACACACGAGAGCGGGACACGTATACCCGCCCGATCAATGAAGAGGCACTACAGAGAGAGAATTACGTAACTCACTCCAAAGAACGAGGAACGTGTACCGAGAAGATGGCGTCCACAGTGTGTAATCGTTCGCACCAAAGTAAACCCCAGAAATCGGATGGATTGGAACTCCAACCTGGCTAGGAGAGTTGTGTTTGGTGAATCCAATAAAAATACGTTCAATGTCCTCAATATGAAAACGGCGACTAACGAAAGAAACTTCGGGGGCATCGGAACATTTGGGTAATATGTGAAAAGAAGGGTACATCCCTCTTCCCGTTTAGAGAATTACCGCTTCCCAGATGTTGAATGTGAGGTTTGATCTTGCTCTGATGCTCTGAAGCTTTCCTTGTTCTGGGAGGCAGAAGAAGTGCTCTAATCAGGACATAATAATAAATTGTTGTAATGGCCCGCAACTACAGTTATGAATAGGAGAGTTAAACTTTTCTCCTGTAAGCGTCTTAAATATCAGTCGGGAAGAAAGTGCCAGTGACATCAAGAGCTCTTTCATGCATCTTGGCGGGGGACCTTACTCTCGAGGACAAGATTCTTTTTTAAGACGCGACACCAGAGCCAGATCCACCAGATCCACAGGTCGTGTGTGTCTGTGGTCTTGGGAAGAGGATTTGTACATTCTTCGCCGTAGTTACTATCAAACCGTAGATCGTGTGTTTTAAAACCCAAAACTCAAAACCACAAGTGGACCAAAAAAGCTTCTGGAGAAAGCTCAACCCGATTCAACAACATATCCCCCCGCGTCTGGATACAAATCGTACGGCATCGAATTACTAAAACGCACCGAAACGAGAAGGACTTTAATTATAAATGGAACACACTTTCACCCAACCAACCAATACACAAGGTAAATGTTGAAATGAATTTTGAACAATCGAGCAAAAATCCAGAAACTTGTTCAGCAAACCAACAACACACACGCCAACCAAAACACGTTGCTCATAATACAAACCGGGAGGTACACACAATTTTTGTATGGACCAAATCAATTGTTTGGCACCGAGTTTTTGCTTCTTCTTTTTTCATGGAGCAGCGCGCGCGGTTTTCTACTGACCAGACCCCGGCCACCAAAGGGCTGCGGCTGCTGTGTGGCTAACCACCAAGAGCACAGTGTGTGGCTGCCGAGTACCGAGAAAAAAGTATTTGCCAACGACTAATTGAGCGTGCAGCAGCAGCAGCAGCAGCGCAGCAGAGAGCTCAAAAATCTGCCTTCGTCGTACACACAGGCAAACATAATTTTTCGAGTACAGTCGCAGGACGCAGCAGCAGCAGCAGTTGTTGTTAAAGGGTGTGGGGTGGCTGAGTGTATCTCCCCAAATTTCGACTTCCAATCCATGCCGACCCCAGCACACCACCAGACCGGGACCAGAGCAGACCAGCCGGACGCGTGTGCAAACGCAAATTTGAAGTCAACATATTCTCCACGCTGGACTACGAAAGCCACACACACACACACACATCGACACACAGACAAACGGGCAAAAGCTGTGAAAAAAAATAAATCCCGGAACATCGGAGGAGAGAGCTCGGAGAGAGCTCGGAGTGAGAGAGAGTTAACACAATTTAATGAACCGATGAAGTGTGTTTTCTGGCTCATCAACAATATTCATCACCAGTCAGAGTGGGTTAAGGGTAGGTAGGGATGGTGCAACAGACAACCTGCGGGGAGGAAGGGGTACTAGGCGCCCGCAATTGCCCCTACCCACGGCTCAATATATCCTTTCTTTCGGTCGATTGAGCATCGAAAGCAGCAGAAAACACTGCCCCCGACATATAACTCTGCCACAGTCAGGTTGGCCAGCCTGGGAGGGGGGGGGGGGGGGGGCCCCTTCTATTGACCACCGAGTGGTTCGCGGTGGGAAGGATTGCCTCGGCATCGCTGATGCATACCATCCACCACCCCTCGCCACATCCAATCGAATCCGACGCGCTATAAATATGGCGCGCGTCAGCACAGCCTATTTGTGTGAGGGGGGATCGGTCGGCGGGCGGCGTACACACACTTTACGTCGGACCATGCGCCTGATGACGTAGTAAGAGGGAACGAAGGTTGCTCCGCATGCCGCACCAGCGTAACCGCAAGTGCGAAAACGGAGGATATTTAACTACTTCTCGGGATATGGTGCTACTTTAGTGTGGGCTCTTCTCTGTTTTGGTTTCTCTTGTCTAGGCTCTGCTCTGGTATCGAGGAAGCGTATGATCGAGAGTTGCCATCAAGCATCGGAAGTACACGACCACACACACACTCACACACACACGAAAGAGAGAGGACGTGCAGTGGAAATCAATTCATTCCATCGATTTCACTGCACTCAACAAGCGGCATTCACAGCGCACCTACAGGACGACGGACACGCTACCAGTAGCGCCGCGTGCGTTGCACTTGGATTCAAGAAGCAACGCAAAACAACGCCGTGCCATCAGTAGTCGCAGCCACAGACTACAGAGAAGCAGGACCACTCTGGCAGGCAGCAAATAGTCAAATGGCCCCCATCAACATAGGCTGGCTCTGGGGCTCCCATAACCCAAAAGACCAGGGGGGGCCTAGCCTACCAAGCAAGCAAGGTGGCCAACAGACCAGAGCAACGACGACGTCAAGTACTGGGACCCCATTTTTTGCTGCCTCTGTTTGGGACAGTTTTCAAAAGCATTCCATTCATTTCGGTTCACGCGCGCGCCACTCAACCAAATCTGATGCACTTTTGTCGCCGCCGTGTAGTGGAACCCCCAGGTCGGACCAACAGTCCATATCCATCCCGCCTAAATGCGATTCTGGAACTTCACAACGTACCTGAGAGCTTGTGGCGGATTTGGATGGCTTGTATTACTTGTGTTGGACCACCACCACGGCCTCTCCAAGAGATACAATCTTCAGTCCCAGACCCCAGACTAAAAAGGCCCAGTCGCCGCTCTGGACCTTGGGCGTATTCCAGCCATCCGGGAACAATAAGAAAATCCGGCGAGCTGAGGCTGACCGATGACTGCTGGGTGCGTTATCGGAGCGTTCCAGAATCCGAAGCGTCTCCATAAGGTGGGGTGTGGTTCTTCGCTCCGGATCTACATATCCTTCACCCTATTGATTCGTTGGGTCCAGAGCACACACACACACACTACACACATGTGTGAGGATGGAAATGATACAACAACACATCATTGACCTCTGTGCCGAGAAGAGGTCGGAGTGCGCCACCGCCCCCACCAGCCAACTTAATTTTAATTCGTTTAACATGCCCTCCCCAGGCTCTGAGATGGTGGCGGCGGGGGTCGTCGACGCTGAAAGTTGAGAAATGATTAGCTTTTCCCCCACGGCCACTTGAACAGAACAATGTCTGGTTGTAAGAAGAACAATCAGAGTGAGAGAGAGGAAGCGCGCAAGAGTTTACTGATTGAATACATTATCAACCACAACTGCATCTCCTAGCCGCCCCGCGTACAGGATATTACACTTCTGGGGAATATCTTCTGGGGCTATCTGAGATTCTGGAGGACATCTCCTCTTACTGGACCGCTTTCTACTGGGAGAAGAGTCGATTTTGGAAGCAGCAGTCGTCGCGATTGATTATTCACAGCCTCGCCAACAATGATCTGGGCGGGAAAAGGTGGCTCACAAATGATTCTTCGCACGGAGCAAGAAGTTTAGTGTCAAGTCTAGTCTCTTATAAACCACGGCGGGACATTATCAGACATTATCATTATTATTTACATCTCGCATCTACAAACGGACGCACATTGATTAATTTCATTGTTTATTGATTTTTTGAATGTTTTGTTATTTTTCACGGACATCAAGGATTGAGTCGCTCAACGGATTGAGCGAGTTGTCAGAACTGTCAAAAGGCTGACAACCAAATTCCCCTGGGACTTTTACGTAGTGCCGCCATCTTCAAAAGTTGATACCGGAAACATATCAGAGGTATCACCCACGACTTAATGACCGAATGTGCTCCCTCTGGGCGCCTACTCTCGCTCCCCGCACCGTGACAGGGTTATTAATTCTCTATTCCATCAATCCACAGACCAAAGCACCAGCTGACCGACCGACCGAAAACCTAGAGTCCCGACTCACAGACGACGGACTGGACGCGGGCTGGACAGTCCGTCCAAGCGGTTCTGGTCGGGGAGAGTTCGGGAAATATTCATATGCGCGCGTCTAGCATGTCAGTGCGAGACTTCAACGTAACACAAAAAAACGCCTACTACCATAGGGTGGTGGTCATCTAAACAAGGCATCTTTTCCCTTTTGGGCACTCCTCCTGTGCCGTTATGTGCCGGACACAACCGTTCCAAACTAGCCTCCCTCACGACACAGAAACGAACACAACCTCTCATTCCTCGCTGCTATAGGCGCACTTTGCGGAATTTCACACTCAAACCACCACCAGACTCGGCAGCACCACAGACATGCAGATTGCTTTTCGGGGAGCTCAAAAGTCAGAGGCGGCATTTTTTTTGCGGCCTGTACGAAGGAAAGACATCCACCAGGACCAGAGTAGAGTGCCGCCTTGGCTCCGTGAGGCGGTAATGATTTACGTACACAGGAGAGAGAGAGCGCGACGAGGAGGGCGCCCCCAACAACAACGCGCCGCCGCGCCGGTACGCGGCAGCAGTTTTTGAACCGTTGCCAAAAGCGTGAAAAAAATGAATCACAAACCGAAGATTCTGTCTGCTGCTGCTGCCGGTCGGTTCTGGGTCGGGTGTTGGGGCTCAATTATTGGTACTGGGCTGCTGCTGGACGGTGGCTACCACCAACCGACCGAACACACCCTGACGTCACCAGAAGTCTGGTGCAAAATGGCGTATTAAACTATTTTTGGACGCTCTTCTTTATTATCGGGGGCTCAGCATCTCACCACTGGGTGGTGGTGGTGGCTGGGGTCGGGTCTGGCCGATGTCGGGACCAGTCGACCCAAAAGGTGACATTCGTACCCCCGCCCCCCCCCCTATACCCAACAGATTCGCGCGCGCACATACAGCCTAGTGCAGTGTAGGAGTCTGAAGTCTGGGACGGCGATGGTAGAGTCCGTCGAAGGAGTGCCGGTAATATTCCATCGCCATTCGGGGGAGAGAAGAGAGCAGGAGCCAATAAGATAACGACCGTTAGAGGGCGCGCGTTCTGTTGCTACGAGGAATCGGCGGCGGCCATTGCGCGCTGCTACCCGTCCGGAACATCAATGGCGCAACGGCCTGCGGCCTGCTTGATGATGTCTTCCTCGCTAGGTCCCTCCGATAGCGTGGGAAGGAGAACTGAATCATGATACTTCGCCAAATATAAGTAATGAATGTGTGTCTGTGTGTGGTGTATGTGTGTCACCTGTGTCTATTTCCAGCTCTGTAAGAGCTCTCCTCCGGGACCCAGAGAACAGCACACCGCGATGGATCTTTCATTTTCGAATTAGGAGAGAGATGCCCTGCACCTCTTCTGACCACTCCACACACCCCGTGGGACATGGGACACTAAAAATCTTACGCTTTCCCTGTCGTTGGCAGATTACTCCCTCTCGCTCTCTGTATCTCTCGATAGAGACACTACATCGTGTAGCCGTACCATTTCTTGGAGTTGGCCCCGCTATGGTGTTCTTCACCACAGCACCATATCTTCACCCATGAATCCCACCAAATCTTCGATTGCCGTTTCCGCCCACACGAGTTTCGAGTTTTTTAATGAAGAAGTAAATTATTATTGCCCGGTAGGGGACGCGCGCGCGCGCCCGTGTTCGAGCCCATCGACTTCAGCCAGAAACAGAGAGATAGAAGGAGAAGGAGCGTGAAGAATTCAAAACCTAGGGGGGACCCCTTGCCGTGGGCACAATCATATGCAAGTATAGTCTGGACTTGGGGGCGGCGGCGGCGATGTCCCAACTTCAACAACACACATTTCCGGTGACACCCGGATTTTTGGTTGCATGCCCCCCTCTGCATAGGTAGCCGAGCAGAGACCAGACGCACCATGTGCCCCTCCCTCCCCACCCCCATCCCCCCAGTTCCACCAACTAGGGGGAATCCTTTACTGGACCTCGCAGGAAAAAGCTCTCCTCACAAGCGCGCACACAAGTGTGTCCCGGGGACTTATTATAGCCGGACATCCACAGTTCAGATACCCCCCCCCCTGCTCGAAATCTGCGGAGGAGGCTCTAGCGCGCACGCGACTGTCCGGAAACCGCCGAGCTCTGTTAGGTCCCTCTTGGTAGCTCTATCTCTGGACAATTCCATTTGTTCCGGAGGAGAACTTCGACTTCCACAACCATATCTGGGGCCGGGCGGCAATATCTAGGCGATACCAGAGTACCAGAGGAAAAGAAGGAACTAGAGAGAGAAAGCGAATGAAGGGGATCGGTTGGGGAGTAAGCGTGAAAGGATCGAGAATTGGCGATTTCGCTATCAGGAACGTTGCGTTTGCATCATGAAAATGAGGACTGTTTCATTTCTGGTCCCAACCCTGGTCTGGTCTCGTCTGGTCTGGTCTGGCCGCCACAAAATGATGATTCGCCTATTATACTCTCCTACTTCCTCTCCCACTCCCCCTCTCACTCGGTCGGTCGCTTTAATCAGTTTTATATTTTCACTTTCCACACTGTCGGGAGGGGGAGGTTTGGTGGTCACCACCTCTAATAGACCGCCGTCGTCAGCGAAGTGAGGATATAACGACCCGGTCATCATCGTTCGAATTCGCCACAATTCACCACCCGCTCCCGTCTTCTTCATGTCCTGTCAACCACTTCCCTCCTATGCGCCGCCGTGTCGGCCGTGCATGGGGAGAGCGCACCAACCATCATCCGGAGGCTGGCGCGCGCGAGCGACCTCACCGACATGTCCCCCCACGCGCGGATGGAGAGGGTGGTGGTGGTGGTGTGGGGGCTTGTTAGGCGAATATGTCTCTCGCCCGATACCATCAACCACCACCACCACCACCAGACCAGCACGGAAAGGAGATCGTCCTTCGCCGAATGTAGAGTAACCGCGCGGAGGGGGTGGGCGGGGAAACACTTTTGATTTCTGGCTTTTTCCGCTCCCCCCTCCCACGACCCCTTCGTGCTCTGCGCCATCCCCCAGCGTGCGTTTCTTTTCGCTCCAAAGGTTCCCGCGGTTTGACCTTCCGCGCTCTTCGCATTCATCTCCTTCTGACCGATCTCTCCCTACTCGCCGCCCTCCGCGCTACTGTCATAAATTTGGCAGTATCTCCAGTAATCGGTGCTTCCGCACCCCACCCTCCCGCAGAGCTTCCCAACCGACACCAAAAGGGGTTCTTTGTGGGAGAGAGAGAAAGAGAAACACGACGGAGCCGTCACATAAAACATAAAACGATGCTTCCGTGGAACGGGAGAGAGGAGTGGCGGCGCAAGGAGTGGGTTTGGGTAAAGATGGCGATATCGATGTCTTGTGGCCCACAGAGCGGGAAGCTTCCCCCTACTGCGCCTGCCTCTCTCTGTGAGTGTGGTTGATGGTTTAATACACCAACCCGCTCGCCCTGCACCCCCTCCCTCCCCACACACCAGATGGCGACTCTGGGAGACATAAAATTTGACACTCTTCATCATATGCCACCGCCGCCGACGCGCTACGCCGCTCTGGTTCTTCTGCTGTTCCGCCGTGTGGAAAGCATCGCGCGTCGTCGTTTTGTTGCGGTAATTTCGAGAAAGGATAAACCCCGATTCGTGGACCCCCCCCCCACCATCGCTGCACACTAACCACCTCCCACCGCCGGGCACCACCCGAATTGGTTTTATAAAAATCCGAATGGTTTCGAACCCCCCAAATATGGTGTTCCCTCCCAGAAGTCGACACTACTTTGCTTTTCTTTTTATCGCTCGGACCTGGGGGAGAAGAAGATCATCTCATGTAGGAGATACTCTCCCTTCATTTACGTCCGAAGGGGGAAGGGGGAGCGGGCGGTGTGTTATGTGTACACGGAGATGATGATAACTCGAGGAGAGAGGGTCCACCACAACAACCTTGCCCAAATTGGCTCCCTTTCCTGGGGGGCTCTGCTGGGGTTTCCATCGCCCAGAGCCCAAGTAATTCCCAATTCTCCCATTCGAGAGATCCTTCTTTTCCGGGGTACACAACAACACAACACAACACACCCTTGCACTTCAGTTTGCTGTTCGTTTGCCCAGAATGCAGCCACTTGCACTTCCACTCACTCTCTCTCAGGGGTGGTGGGGAAAGAATGCAGAGATGGATTTTCCGGGCGATTAGCTCACGGATGGGAACGCTCACCGGTTTCACACACCCCGAGGGGTTTTTGAAGCCTTTCTGGATTGCTCCTTAATCTAAACACACACTCTGGTTGGCCGCACGCTCGACGTTGTTTCCTAAACCTTCTGTTTGAAGGGGTTCCACTTAAAGACGAAGAATTGTGTTGCTCGGGTGAAACGTGACGCGGATTGGTGGTCAGTTTCAGAGAGCCGGTGAAGAAAAACGGAAACAGGAAAATCCATGTTTATGTTTGGGATTTGACCAGAGACCCCATCACACACACGGCCCTCGCCCCTTTTTGAGAGATCCCCAAATGTGTGTCACCACACCGGCGGGGGCGATGTCAGGTAGCGATACATCCACCTCACCCACCGTAAACACCAAATCGCGACGTGTATGTGGTCATAAAACGCCGGCCTCTGGGCCGCCCCGTTGGTACCTTTTCTTGATGATGGAAGGATGAAAAATGGTACCCAGAACAAAAGAAGCCTTAGTACAGGCCATTTCGCGAATCCCAGGAGACTCCACACACCACACCTGGGGAAATCACAGAGCAACGCGGCGCAGTGATATGTTTCCTGGGGGGCTTCATGGAGGCTTTGTAAGAGGTTGGTGGTGTTGTGAGCTTTATGGGAGAATCCCCCCAGCAGTGTAACCTTGTTGGAGAGAGGAGCACCGACCAGAGAGAGCGTGCTACGAGACTAATACTTCACCACAATCCACAGCAACAGATAACGGGGGCAAAGGAGGTTACAAAACGCACACACGCTTATCTCGCGAAGAACCAGATGGAAAGTGTTCTTGGGAGCATCAATTCTTCCGACCAACTGGAGATGGATAGTAAAAAAAATGTCACCAGCGAAACCTGGATGCACTCGCTCCCGCCCAGACTACCTTAAACCTTTACAAAGATTAGTAGCTCCCGTAACAACACCATACCGACCACGACTTGGCCACCTAATTTATGGCACTTCCGTGGACATCTCCGAGAGAGGTCTCAAATAGGTTATATTTTGTTAGACATAGGTGGCATACACTTCCTGAATGAAGCCTACGTCCAAACCGGCCATTATCAAACTCTGTCAACCAAGAACACTATTTGGGTGCGTTGCTGCTGCGTTCATTTGCGAGCGTGACCTCAGCAGGTACCACCATTTGTGCACCACAATTTCGTGATCATTCGAGACAAACTCTCGGCACCTACACATCGTTCGTTCCGCCTAACCACACACATCGAATTCGCCCGGCTTAAGCACAATCTCAGACACATTCGGGGAACTAGTATGCGCTCAGGAGTCTCGCTCCTTTGACTCCGGGTGCTTAGAGAGTCTTAGATGGTGGGAAACAATATCCGCAACGGAACTTCTAGAACCTAGCTTCGAAAAATGAAACAAATGTAAACATACAGGTACAGGTGTGTTTGCAAGAAGAATAAAATAACTTTTCAGGTCCTTCGGGTTTTTGGTCCCATACTACAGTCGTTGTCGTTAACAGTAGTAGTTTCCAAATGTACTCTGTCCACACGCCGGTACACCACACAGCTCAATTTCCGAACGAATTGAAGATACGGCTTTCTCTCCGACTCGGGACAAAAACCCCAGCCAGTAATAGGAGTCACATTCTTGAACGCTGGGGAACCAGGGAAATGTCTTAGGTGCCGGGCGGCAGAAGAGCGTAGAGAAGGGGTGCCGCTATAGCTGACTTACTGCGTCACTACTGTCACTTCACTAAAAACGATGACGATGACGAGGACCGGACCGAAGGACCCGACGCGATGTGTGTCGGTCTCGCTCGTTGACCGAAAATTCATTCCAGCTTCCGGGGAGATGAGATGCAATAAAATTGATGACCTGCAGTTACTTCCTCCCCATCGCCACCCATCAATCTCGTTTGTGGCCCCCGCCGCGAGAAGCGGAAAGGGAGGACCAGAGTGAATGTGGAGCCAGCCAGCACCCACTCTCTGGATGGCTAAATGCACACAGTGCGCGCGCGGCGCCACAAACACTCAATTGGCGAAGAATTGGCGGTAGGGCGTGGCACAAGTGTGTAAATGTGTTGTAATCAGTCGACTTCATTTCCGAACCTAATTTGCGCGCCCCACACACGCTGACTCTGGGTGAGTGACGGACCACCACGACCGGAAGCGTAATGTCAGAGTGTGGTGTGGGTCATGGGTGGGCGCACCGCCGCCACCGCCAATTCTGACATCTGGCCGGTTTTGGTCCCACTGTGCACTGAAATCGGGACCAGGAGGGACTCTGACTGTTGTACCCCATTTTCTCCACTTCAAATCTCGGCCAAGCGTGTGTGCGTGTTGGTGGTGTGTGTTTCCACCACTCGTCATCACACACAGCCACGGCAACGCCACGCCGCAGAGAGCTCATCATTTGCGGTTTTTGCGGACGTCCACCAAAGCGACAGTAGTGAACGAATCCGATCAACTGGAAATAAAATAAATTTGCTTCGATCAGCAAGCAAGGGCACCCCCTCCATCAGCTCCAGTAAGGGCACCCCCTCCAATCACCCCACAATACCGCCCACTCACGCTCCCACATAACCTTTTTGTTACGGCGTAAGGTGTAATCGATGATGGAAGCAGAGATTGACGTGGTCTCGGTGTGACTGCTGGCCCCGCCGTAGTACGTACTCTCCACCACCCCACCCCCCTCCCACCACTCCAGCAACCCAGTCATCAGTATTCAGTCATTTCATGTTGGCCGGCGACGACTGGCGGCCGAAAAAGCATATTGGGGAGCCGAGAGCCGAGAGTCTCAACTCGGACGGACGGGCATATCTTCACCCACGGGGCACATAAGCAAAAAATAAAAGTGTCCCATCATGGTCTGTCGGTGCGGCGACAATGCTGGATGGAGGTGGTGGTGGTGCTGTGCACCTGGAGCATCCTCCGAAGGAGCTGTTGGTACTCCAAGTACTCCAAAGGGGTCAACAAAAAGTGGGTACTACGCATCAATGAACACACACACTAGAAGAGCAGCGCACAACCCCCATCCAATGGAGCCATGGAGAGGCCATGGGGCGGCATTAAACACGATTTGCATCACCTCGAGGATGCGCCGCTACCACAAGAGGCCCTTCCTGCCCTCGGCGGCTCTTAAGATGGCGATACAACAAAAGGGCGCTAATGATGCGGCGGCGAGGAGTAAGCGGACACGCGGAGACCTCGACCGCCCTCCCCACCCACATATGCACCATCCAGCGGGCGCGCTGGACGCAAAAACGGCGGAAGAGAGTATAGTGGAGATCTCTTGTCGTGATATGAAAGTTTACGATAAACTTTTAATGAGAATTCTTCGTTTAAAGTTTTCCAAAAGCATGGCGGCGGTGGCGCGCGCGCGTCACACGCGTACCACCACCACTACTCTTCTAGCGAAAGTCTCGGGGTGTTGCCATAGCATTGTGCACGTCGCCCCCTACACGTCCCTCTCCTTTATCCACATCTCGCGCGCCCATCTCATGCGGAGGGGGGGGGGGGGGGGGCCAGAGCCAGGTCCAGTAGTTGGTCCGGTCTCAATTGAACACAAACCATGCGCATCGGAACGCGACGGGAGAATATCGGGGTTAAATCTCAATCAGCTGCAACAGACACACGCACGTCGCGTTACCACCACCACCCCCCACTAGTCGTCAGCCGCCAGCCATTGTTATTTGCAAAATGCTGCGGGCGCACTACTTCCTTCATCTACAGAGTAAGAGTAGCATTTCCCGCATTACTTCTTACATAGTGTTTGTATGTGTCGGATGGGTTTTATTTTCCTTTCGTTCGCTTTCCAGGATTTCCTTACGCATCCTCTACCGTCCCCCGTTCACTTCTTCGCGGCGCCCCAAAGTTTTCAGTTCAGTTTTTAATTCAGATTATTATGTTTCTTCTGCTGTTTGCTTTCAGCGGTGCAACAGTGCCGCCGACGGACGCGCGACCGACTCTCAACATGATCAGCATCATGAGGGCACATGGGCTGAAAAGTTCCTATTTCAATTCCTGATTCCTATTTTAAAGGCAAAAGATAATACGTTCTAGTAAAAGTAGTATTGAAATGTTAGAACGCGGCTCTAGAACGATTGTGTGGCTCTTGAGGGGAATCAAGCCGCGTTTTGACCCGTGATTTTCTTTCCTAGACCCGTGTCTTTTCAGCCCACTTGTTAAAGTCGGCCCCCGCACGCGGTTTGGAGCGCACCTACATCTATTGAATGGGGAAGGTGGGGGTGTGGTGTTTTGGTACTTCCGTGGACAGAAAAAAAACAAACAAAAAATTCAAGCCGAGAAGTGTTAAAAACATTGTCTTTATGCTTATTTTTTATGACTGTCGTATACTCGACTTCTTTACAAGCAGGCGGGCGCGAGTTACGCGCGACTCGAAGGAGAGAGAGAGAGAGCAAGAGAACGAGACTCACCCAACCCCATTGACAACAAAAGACCACCCCAAAAAAAACCTCAAGAGAAGATGTGGGATCCACCACCACGCCGGGGGTGTTGTAAAACTAAAATACATCCCGGTTCAGGTCCACAGGTCCAGCGAGACGAGTCCAGCACGCGCGCCGGTGGACGATGCTATAGTATCTGCTGGAGAACCAACTCTTCTGGTTCACCTGGTGGCCCCCCTCATTCCATTCCCGCACACCACCGCCGACCCCTGCTCGAACGGTGGCGATCGGTGGCGACACACAAAAATCACAAATGGCCCTCGCGCGTCCTCCGGTGGGGCTGGGGTTCGGTGCGCCATTTTGCCAGACCTATATAACACACACGATACGCGTATTATTGCCTTCCGCCCCAAGAGAGAGAGGCCTTGCGTCGAGGGGGAGGGGGGTTCGCGCGCGAATACGTAAGTAGTTGAAACAAAGCAAGGACGACAGGTGACCGACCGAAGAAGACCAAATCCCGACTTCTCTTGGCACGTGAAACCAACATAAAAGCGCGCCCCACAATCCAAGAGAAGGTGTGTCTCTTTGGACGAATCCCATCCCTCCTCCCCTCTCGCACATCACTGGGTCGCCGGCGCGGGAAAGAGGAAGAAAAGAAAGCCTCTGGGCAACATGTTAGCGTCCTTATGGAGATTACGGTTTGGTCGTGACATTTTCGTGTGGTTCCTCTGTCCCAACAACACCGTCGGTCGTCGGTGTGCAGTGCGCGCGCCCCTCGTAGCAGCAATCGATGAAACGTCTTACGCCGTTCCACTCGCGGTCGATGCTATCATCAAATCGACGAATAAAACGAATCCGTTTCCTCTTCACAGAGAGATTTAAGGGACAAGAGCAGCAACACCTTTGTGGATTTTCTATTTGCCGCACGCGAAAAGCGTGCAAAATATATGTTTCGCGTGATTGAGAACCACTCGGATGGATGCTCGGATTTGTGATCTTTTGACACACATATCTTCCCTTTTCTTTTGTTGGTGAATGCTCTGTGATTTCTCATATAGCGCGCGCGCACCTGGACGAATATGCCTCCTATTGTGTACACCGACCCTACTAACGTATGTTACTATTCTTCTAGATTCGTCTAGTCTAGTTGAAAAGCCTCACTGCTTCACAGACTTCGACGCGGCGCCTGTTTCTCCCAGTACTTGAGCGTTCGGAGGCACCACCAATTCACATTTCTCGTTTCGGAGGCCCAAAAATGGTCACTCATAATGAATTCCCCACCAATACTTTCGAACCCCCACCAACAAAGTCGTCAAATGTCTGGGGAAGTGTCAATCGACGATTTTGGAACACCCAATTCTTTGATTTTTGACGCTTCCCCGATCTTTTTTGAACATTTCGTACCACCTGTAATCTCGTGTATTCTGCGGAGCTTACTCATCCCGGAAGTCATCCAGAGGGACCATTTTTAACCTTTTTGGCAGCAGAAACTCCATTCAGCACACAACGTTCAATGGAGCCGCGGCGTTTTTGGAACAGTCTCAGACATTACTAGAAACCAAGAATTCACTTTTAACTGTTTATGGACTGGACCCGTATCGCATAGACCAACCAGTACTATGACGTATAATTCGAAACAGATTTGTTGGTGACAGTGTTGCCAACTTAGAAATAAAAACAGTTGTCCCTATCGGAATTACAAACAAGTTCCAAACCAAAATTCTCAAGGTTCCAAATCCAAGTTTGGTGCTAGATATGAACACCGTATACATACCCATATAATATAGCATACACATCCCGTGCATCTATATACCTGTGTAGATCTATACATATCATGACTCGAGCACACACAACAGGAGGACCCGCCCCCGCTGGCCGACCACCTTGTGGCGGGGTTTGTGAGATGAACTATAGAGTTCGCTCTCGACAGCCGTTCACCAGCCAGTTTGTGGCTGGTGTGTGGTGTGGACGAAGAGAGGCGTGAGCGGCGGTGAGTAAAAGGTAGCCGCAGCCACCACCGCGGAGGTGGATAAGAATAAGACGAAACAGATTTTGGCAAATCTACCCCCACAACAGCAGCAGCAGCAGCAGACTTTGTTTATTAATGTTTGGTGGCAGCGACACACAGCCGCCCGGGAAACCCGGGACGGGGCGAGCGAGCGGTTATAACTTAAGCACAATCCTCCGTCCTGGCCGGTGGTCATGACAGCACCACCTCTAGCCCCCCAACGACCCACCACCACAACCAGATATCAGGCGCAGCCAGCCAGCCAGCCAGCAAGCCGCCAGCAGCAGGCAACTCTGTGCCAAGATTCCCACCACTCGACGACGACGACGACCCACGGAAACAAGTTTCGCTTCCCCCCCCACAGGACGAACTCTTCTCTCGGCCGGCCGGCCGCTCGGTCTGGCGCGCTTTAGACCTGGGGTGGCGGCGGTTGTTCCCGTCAATCATTTCGGAATGGAACGACGACGACGACGAGCCTCAAAAACTCAACACTGATTCCCGGGGTTACCACCCAGTCGGCCGGCCCTGCCATCAGACCGGGTGGTGGTGGGTGATTGTGGATGGGGTCGGCAGTCCCCTTGTTTCAAACGGAAGGCGAATCCTTCTATCATCCAAATTGTTTCTCAACAGTTGCCTGCTGCTCTTCTGTAAATGCGTTTGCGGGGGATGATGATGGGCTGCGGGGGGTTGGGTGGGGGGCGCTGCGCGCATTTTGAAGCGTCCCCACCGACCACATTTTATAAAAAGGTAACGATAATCGAACAAAATGTGGCCATGCAAAAACAAATGTACCAATTCGTTGCGTTAGACATTTGAAGTCTATGGACTTGCAAACTTGTTGCAGTCCGACACGAGGGAGTTCTATTAACTCTGTATTATAGATCAATATAAACCGAGAGTCTAATTGTTCAACATAGAGACGAGAGGTTTGGAACAACTTGAATATCATAAAACAATTGTTTTTCAATTTCCGAGTTCTGAGTGTGTAATTATTGCAAACATGAAACAGCCTCCATTAAAGGTCTATATCTTACTCCACAACATTATTTTATAGCTTATTACTATGGCCTATAACATTACCGATCGGAAGAATACCTCCCAATTGCAGGCAAATGATGTCGCGACCTTTTCGTGATCGATATAAAAACGAGAAACACGATATAAACGCGGACCCTGTCACGCGCCAAATCTTGACGAATATTTTTTCTAGCTCCCTGCCGCTTTCGTGTTGGTGGTGGGTGGATGATGTTTATGAAGCGGAAGCTGCACTTGGCAATTGCAAAATAATTCTTACACTCTCTCTGGGATGGGTTGGGATGGGTTGGTGTTCAGTAAATATATAATAAGTATAAATGCCACAAGCTGCGATGCGATCAGACGGTGATATTGATACACTCCCTTTCTCGTCTCTCTACATTTCTTGCCACGCTATCATGTTCTCCAGATTCTGCTTTTTGCGTGCGGAGGAGGGAGAGCAGGGTATGATATGATTGCGATTGTTTGACTGAACTTTGAATTTCGATCGGATTAGGCGCGCTGTGGAAAACGAATCGCAGAGACGCAGAGTAAAAAGTCGAGAATAATAATGCGAAATTCGATAGGGGGGGGGGGGGGGCGAGAGACCAACCACCAACATTTGGTCCGGTCACTGGAGAAGATCCAATGGTGAACATAATACTACTACGGGTGGTCCCGGAATCGAGTGTTGCAACCATTTGCTCCCCCGGCCTTCTCTCTGAAGGCTGAAGGATGGTTTAGAGTTCGCATCGCGCGCGCGTTTACATGCGCATTTGCTGCTGCCGCCAGCACGTTATTTCAAAATCGTAAACAGAGAGGCAGCTATCCTCAGAATATCCGCTAACCGGATGGTGGGTAAATCAGCAGCCGCGTTTTACTACATACTCCTGTGGAACGATACTTGATTCAGTCGGCCCTTTTGTTCTGTTCAGTTCCCCAACCATGGTAAGATATGCACACCGGATGAACTATTTACAGACTAGAGAGGGGCCAGAGTACCTGAGGAGTATCACGGTTGTCCTGATATAATATACCGTCCTGTACCTTTAAAACTGGACAAGATTTGCGTCCTTGAAATATTTTAAAGCGATGACAATTCTTGTCCGAGTTAAGAGCTGGATGACAGGCAACTCATAACAGGTGATTCTCCACACGCCCGCCCTATCCCATATCCGTAGATCATATAAAACAAACAAACACCTCGTGAGTGTCATCAGGGAGGCCACCAAGCCGCCCTGTTTCGTTGTCCAGCCACCCTACAACAATTCAACCCCGACAATTGCATGGCTTGACTTGAGACAATGTTGTGACTTGCTTGTTGACGGCCATCGGTCACAGGTCACCATGAGCTGTTGCAGAATTGAACTTAATTCGTTACCACTAAGTTGTTGTTTCTTCATCCCATGTTTTTTTTTTCATGCCTTGAGACTACATTCTTTCCAGTATTTAAAAGACCATTATAAAAAGTGACATTAGGCCTCTGATCAAATGTCTAAAAACATTGGAATCACCGTCGGGCGGGGCTCAGACCTATACTGGAGTTGTCGTTTAGAATCCGCAAGAAAGTTGTTACCGGCACACATATGGTGACAACTGCGAAGAGGACAAAAATGCAGGGCTGATTTCATAAGGGGTTCTAAAATCATACCATAGGGTGTGTGTGAAGAATGGAAATTGCAGCACATCACCCAGTCAGCCAGCCAGCCGCCCTTGCACACACAGCACATCCTTCTTCCTCGTCGCTCCGTATTGCGTAGAAGAAGCTCGGGGGAAGCGTTCACGTCCGGCAAGGTTCTGTTTTCAATCAGTTTCACCCCCTTCTTTTCCTATTAAGCCCACAAATGGGGGGCGGTGGCGGCACTGGTCAGTGCCATATTTCTACAGGGTCTGTGTCTGTAGTAGGGTCTCTGTATGTCTCGCGGAGCGCGGGTCTGTGTTTGTAATGCCAACAACTGAATCAAGAGCCGCGCCGCCATCAAGAGTTGTGGGAAGCATAAGGAAGCGAAGCGAAGCGAAACGAAAAAAGCCAGCGGAACCTAAAACTGTTTTCCCACCATAGCATCATACCCACCACCAACCCTCCCTTTTGCCGACCTTTAACGAACTCTTTCCTCACTTCACTCACACTATGCACGCCTGTTGCTCCCTCTCCACAATAATGATGAAGAACAAATAGGTACCCCCCCTCCGAGGAGATTTCAAATCTTCTATCACATTCCGTCTTGCACGCTCTCTCTCTCTCTATTCTATTTTCCTTTTTTCTGCTCACTTAGGATGCTATCGGTATGCCCTTTTTGGGGTTACTCTGTTTTCCTTCGACTACTACACTACTACTACTACTACTACTATTATTATTATTATTATTTTAGTGGCGGACAACGCGGCTCAAGAGCAGCACAGACCAACCACCCACCCTCACCCCCCTAGACGCACGCGGGGCACCAGGCGACGGAACTCTATTTATATGCAAAGCATGTAAAAATGCAAAGAAGCACCCGCAGAGTGCGAGAAATAAGAGAGCAGGAGCAGAAAGAGCGCGGCCGGCCGGCCGCACACAAAACGAGCTAAAAAGCGAAAACGAAGAAGAAACTAACAGCACAACAGAGAAGAGCGAGAAAGTGCGCAAAATAAATAATCAAAACCAGAAACCAACACACCACCACCGCACTCCGCCGCAGAGCAGTGGAAAAACAATATCTCGCCGGGAGAAAGAGAAAAATGAATTTATGATATTTCTTCTTCGTCTTCTGCCGGAGTTCTTGGGCGGACTTTCTAACCTCGTCGTCCTCCACAACACCCCTTTTTCCAGGCCGCTTCCGGAAAAATTTGCATCAATCTGTGTTCTTCTCTTCGTGTTGCTGGTTGTTGGTTAACTTCCTTTCCTCTCTTGCCCAACAAGACACTCCTGTCCTGCTGCCAAATGAAACCCCCAACTCCTGCGGACCGCCGCCTTCGTCTGGTGTCGCGCGCTCTGCTCGTCGTCGTGTTGTTGCCTAGACTCTCTCTTCATTTCCCACACTCCACCAATTCACATTCCCACCACCACGCCCGGAGAAGAGATGCGCTTCGAGATTAAAACAGGTCCTCCTCTCGCCAGGTTTTGGCACCAGCTTTCCACGACTGGTTCGGGGGGGTTCGTCGTCGTCGTCGTTGCTGTGTCCTCGTGAAGACTGGGAACGCTGCACCGGAAGTTCGTCTCAGCAGACTACCCCCAAAACCCCAGCCCAGATGATGATGGCCACGCCACGTCCCGAAATACTGCGCGCCACCGTCGCTGCTGTTTTCGATTCTTATTACGCTTGCGTTTAATTTGTTTCTGATTTCTAGACCTAACCACACACACACACACACACACAGTCAGTCCAACAAACAAGTCACTTGTCGTCGACGTCGTCCACTAGCGATGTACTAAATGAATTCCCCCAAAATCGTCATATTTGTGGCTTGCTCGAGAGCTCATGTCTGGTCGAGAGTCCGGTGTCTGCACACACACGACAAGCCCACACACCATCTTATTCTGTACCACCACACCTCCAGCGGTTGTTCTGGAGATCTGGGTGCGTTCCATGAATTATCCCCCGGCGACGACGATACGTCAAACTACGGCACGCTGCAGCAGACCAGACTCTCTCCACTTGCTATGCAGATTTGTTGCAAGGTGTCTCTCTCGTCCAAAAAAGTCCAAAGCCCGCGTCATGATGTGGCACGCCGGTGACAGTCGGCGAAGCCGAAGTAGCCAAGTAGCTTTGACGTCTCACACGCAAACATACTCACATGCAGCTGTCAGACTTAATCATGCAAAACAAAACACGAAGAGAAGGCTGTCCCAGTTTCTTCTGGAACCACTGCGCTCGCGGCCTACCTGACTCGCCACCACACCGCAGAAACTTGACCTTATCTGCCGGGCTGTGGTGATGTTCCCTAGTATGTGCTCAGCTCGGTGTACTTCTTCTTGCTAGGTCTGACAGCGCGCTTTACAGTCTCTCAAATAGTGACGCTCCTGGACGAGACTCCCATATTCCATATTCCGTGTATTTTATCGAGAGGGAAAACACGGACACAAATTGGCGGCAGTCATCACCACCAACAAAGTGGCAGTAGAAGTTCGCCACGTAGCCTAAATGGTCCACACATCTTGGGTGAGGGAGTGACTCTCGATAACCGTATTTAATAACGGTGAAGACAAGTGCGCATCATGGGATCTGTTTCCTTTATTAACTGCTTTCACAGGGTGCTAAATAGAAACCTCTGGACCCATGTTTGAGTCTTCTCACATCATGTTTACAATTTCTCTATGTGTATAGCATGTAAACGTCACCTGGATTTGGATATTTCGGTTTTGGAATCGGCCCTTAACAAGTTCCGATTTGCAATGATCTTCAAAATATCTTCTTCGTCCGTACTACCACCGAACTCCACTATCGACACTATCGTGTGTCCACGGCGCGCGGTCTCTTGAGGTTAGGCGCATATTTACCTCCTTTACTGTATGTCTCTCAGGTCTGGTTCCTTCCCCCCACCCCTCGCAAGTGGCTTTGATCCAAAACGAATAGGATCAAAGCACAGGGAGGAAGTGTCTAAATGGAGCTACGTAAAAAGATATTGTAAACGATGGGGGCGCTGCTGCTACTGCTGTGCTGAGACATTCCAGCGA
Source organism: Anopheles cruzii (assembly GCF_943734635.1). Taxonomy (NCBI): domain Eukaryota; kingdom Metazoa; phylum Arthropoda; class Insecta; order Diptera; family Culicidae; genus Anopheles; species Anopheles cruzii. The sequence continues at coordinate 9,884,997 of NC_069143.1, forward strand.
CCGTTTGACCCCCCGCGTGTCGGCGTTTGAAAATGTGGCACGCAACAAAATGGTTTACGTGTTTGGTTGTGTGCGTGTCTGTGCGTGTCTGAAGCATTTACGTCACAGCCGGCTGGCCGGCCGCCGACCGTTAATAGGATGAGGAACGGAACATACCGAGTTGTTGGGGACTTGGTGTTGTTGTTGGATTCTTCACACCGTTTGAGAGTTTGCTGTGTGTGTCAATTCACACTTCGGCAGGCTGGCGCACCACAATAAACATTGTCACCACACAACAACCACTCCACCATGAGAGACATGGGAAGGATGGATGGATGGTGGGGATACTTCTAGTTTGTTGTTAGCACCAACACACACACACACACAATAGATTGTCATTCTCTTTCTCTGCGCGCACAGCTGTCACACACGTATCCTTCTCCACAGCCCAGAAAGGGTAGCGTGCAGCACCACAGACAGAACGAACAAGCAGCGCACCTTCTAGTCCGCCCCCGTCAACAACCCGACACGCGGTGAGCTTATCCTTCCGGAGAGGGCGAATCGTCAAGTTCTTGACAAAACAGAACACATGACTGTAATATCTAAAACCAGCCCGGGATAATTGACAAACAAATTCAAATCAATCAAATATTCGATGAATTTGAAAAGCTGCAATCGAACCACTAGAGCGAGATCAGATATTAAAAATGAAGACCCAGTAAACGTTGGTCCACTGGCAGTTGGAAGTCCGAAGTTCTGATGACAGCTGGATGAAAGTTCTCCAATGGAATCAAACGTCAGCAAGAGAGAAATCACACGGTGGTGTAATCTGCGCCGATAAGGGTTATAGTCTAAAAAGATTGCGCCCAGATCAAGATTCGGTCAGAACTTACTGATCAGCCCGCGTCCCACAACACGTCGTCACCGGGTTTGCTGTTCTTCAGTGTCGATGGATGAGAAATCGTTTTTGGCGGACGTGTCGGTGTCGTCGCGTGTGGCCGACACACGACCCCCTAGGCCTTTGGTCAGGCCGCCAACAGCATCGGGCGGCCCTGACCGTCGTCGTCGGAACAAGATTGTCAATTTGGACGCCCGCGCGAGTCGTGTCGTGTGGGAGACTTGTAGTTGGTTTCGTGGGGCCGCGATTGCTTCTGCCGCACGATTTCCAATGCCGATACCAGCAACATAGTTGTGTGGCAACACAATTCTTCCAAGTGTTCCTCCATTTCTGGTGAGGTTGCGCTCTGCTGCTGTTGCATATGCCTGCTGAAGCCTATCGAGAGCTGCGCCACAATAGAAAGTCCTGCCGGTTATGTGTTCACGGCAGCTTCACAAGTCCAGCGGGAGATTTGGGTCCAGCTTCGCTTCGCCTGGGGCGATTCTGGTGGTCAGCTGTCTGGTCTATAATTTTGAGTGCGCCCAACACTGTGATTTGCGCGCTACAGGAGACACAGGAGGTCTCCTCTAACCATAACAACATACCTCTATACACCCCCAACTATTATGTTGGTGTGGTACAGCGCCCCACATCCTGCTGCACACAACCCGTCTATCCAAAAGCCGGGCAATGGGTGGGAAAATAAAAACCCTAATCAACTTGTCACTCTCACTTGTTACGCGCGCCCTGGTCCCACACCACCCAATCCATTGACCAGATGTTCCGGGACACGGGACCACAGCACAACACAGAACCTAATTTATAACTCTCGCACACTAGGAGTTTGTTGGAAAATTATCTCTCGCACACTCCACACCGGTTAACTACCATTGCGCTGCTCTGCTTCTCTTGTGGGGGGGCCGCGCCCGGCGAGACATAATGGCGCTGCTTCTTCGTGTGGCCGGCCGGCCAGCCAGCCAGCCAGCCAGCCAGGTAAAAGAGCTATTGTGGTCCACCGAACCTAACGCGCACAGAAGAAGTTCCGAGAGCGCGCGCGGTGACAGTATTTCCACACCAGACCAAAACCTGGGAGTTTCCCGTCCCGGAGTCGGAGAAGCTAGGCGAGTCTCAGCTGTGGCTGTGTGTGGCTGAGATGACGAAGACGACGATGATGATGCTGATTTACCACCCCAGAACACACCGGGGTAACACAAGATGGCGCCGCCGCCACCACGCGGTTGCTGCAACTTGAAACTCACAATTTTCTCACTGTGCGCGCACACCCTGTCACTTTAACTCCAGCTACATCCACAGTTTCTCCTACCTGCAATATATGGGCGGCTTTCCACCTCATATGGGAGGGTAGTAGTTATCGTCGGTGAATCGACGGCGACGACGACAACTCGGTGTCGGTGTGTCCGTCCGTCGTCGACCACAGCCATGGCGAAGACCACCACAACATGGTGCCGCCTGCCACCAGCCCGCCAGTAGTTGAAGAATTGTATCGCGTTCATATCAAAATGTGGAATGTGCGCGGGAGCGAGCAGGGTCTTGGACACGTGGCGTGGCTCCTTCTGTAGAAGGATGCCTAGGTTGAAGAATGTGTATGCTCTGGAGATACTGGTGGTGCTAGAGACACCTGGCTGTTGGACGTCACCGAATCATCATCGGGAAAGGATAATGCCAGAATGTAACAAAAGACACCCACCCAGCATAATAACAAATTACGCGCGACACGGGCGGGCAGTGTTTAGGTGCCCCCCACCCCCTCACACACCCCACACCCCAGTTCAGCGCCCAGTCTAGTAGCGGTCTCCTCAATTGGCCTAATAAAAAACAATTTGAAAAGAGGAAAGAAAAATCAGCAGTCCAAGCGCGCGGCCATTTATTATCAGTCTCGCGCGGGCGTTCCACCGACGGGTGGTATATGTACCCCAGCACCCACTCCCGACCCACAAGACCCACCATCAAGCGGACACGGAAAACCCGGGAAAACCCGTCCCGTGTCGGAAGGTTTAACACCGCAACGGAACGGTGGTGCTTGCTAACGGAAAATAAAATGACGCTCTTTTCTCGTTAGTCGCCACCGAGAGCAGCTGCTACTGAGAAGAGGACTGAGCCGCCTCCCATTCCGTCAAACTAACTACCCGCGGTCGTACTGAATAGCGTTCGTCGTCTCGCACGGCGTGTAAAAAGGAGCTCTGCAAGCCTACAAGCATGATTATTAGCAATCAGTTTTCCGGATCTTCAGTCACTCACAGTCAGCAGTGTACCGCCGCCAATTCGATAGAACGGTGTCGATAGAACTCGTGTACTTCATTTCCAGCCGAAGCCCTCGATCGGGTATTGAACAATCCACAGTACACAAAGGGCTTCAGTGTCGTCACAGTACAAGGGGAGTGGAGAACATCATCATTGAGTCATCAGAACTCGTGCGTCAGGTATACAGAAATTGGACCATTATGAAAAAAACACTAGCGCGATATATCCTCGAGGACAAGATTGCTAGGTGCTAATAAGCATCAACACAACACAAACCGAGGGTGCCTCGTAAAAATGTGTCCGTCGTCGTCGTTGTCGAGATTAATTATCCTCTGCGCCTCTCAGAGACCAAAAACGAATTTCCTGGGAAACAACCCGGTTACTGCTCTACAACTTGGTCACCGTGTTTCTCGCTCGTTTTTTAAAGGGTTTTCGCCTCTTCCTGATCGAATCCTGATTATCGACCCATTCGTGTGATGGAGTTGATTGTGCGCGGGGCGGTGGTATCCGGTGAAAACCGAACGTTTCTAATTAGAAATTAATATGTTCGCCCACTCCACGTTTGCCGGAAAAGCGGGACGACAACTCTGTAACGCAGCGAGCGAGCATCATCGGATCGCGCCCGTCGTGGCCGGTCTCTGGTCTCCTATCCATTTCTTGCTGTGTGCCTCTCTCTCTCTGTCCCTTTCTTTCGTTTTATCCACAGTAGCTGAACGAAGAGAAGAAGGGTGCCCAATTTGTATTATAGTTTCTAATCGGAGCGCTAATGTGAGCGCCTCGCGCACAAAGTTGGGAGAGTGTCTTTGTGGGTCTCATCATGTTTAAATTAATTTTCCTTCAGTTGGAGTTCAGACCTGAACTGTAGTATCTTCCGAGTTTAAATCAGCAGGGTCAAGCGACCCTAAGGAGACTTTGCGGGCTGCTGGGTTTGTCGTCCGCCATTGGTCATGATGACATGATGAATTTGGTCTTGTTTTCTAGACTACAAGAACTGCCACAAACCAGACCCACTGCATATAGACTACCATATAGTCTTTTCCAAGGTCCCGCTGTGGCGTTCATCGATATCTTCTGGACCCAGGGGTCGCAAGGGTCGTTTTAGTAGAGTACAGAGAGCGAGAGAACTAAGGCTCAACGGCAGAGAGATTGCTCTAAAATAAAGGATTGGAACCGCTAGCAGCTAGAAAATGTGGTCTGGTGAATGAAGCGGCACGCGCGCCCCGTTTTGGACGAACAGGATCAAGATTTTAATTTTTGTACACCGGTGGTGACCGTCACTCACCACGGTGATACGGCGGATGCTGCACGGAAAGTGAGTGGGGTGGCGCGCGGCTAGTAGTGAGTGTGGTAAACCAAAAAAGGTATGGAAAAAAGACGCGTCAAAAAGTCGAGCTCACTCTGACGCGGGATCAGTCCATCCACCGCGCGTCCGTTGACGGAGACTGACTATGACTGGTTGGGACTCCGCGCGATAATGTTTTGCGCAAAACTCTAGCCTTGGCCCTTGTTGAAAGTGGTGCAGCGCGGGGCGCAAGAGTTGGAGAGATAGAGAAGGAAATTATTTAAGAAGCTTAGTTAATTGAAATTTCATTTTTCTCGCACTATTTTTGGAAAGCTCTCACACCAAGCCCCGACGAGGCGTTACCCCATAACAGCTTGTGAAAAATCTCGCGTGATGCACACACTTGCAGGAACAGGCAGGCAGGCCGGCAGTGCAGCGATGTGAGAGGCAGGCGGGTTTGTTTGCCACCATCATATGCCGCCGCCACCACGCCGTGCTTAGCTCGCTGTTGGAACGAGAAGAGTGCTCAGCATTGAAGCACTTTGTAACTCCCTCCCGCTGCTAACTGCTGCCATAACTACCCCGCGAGAAGACAGCAACGGTTCCGGAGTTGGTGCCAAAAAAGGACGGGGACGCAGAGATCCATAACTCGGCCGTGTGCCCATCGTTCGGTCGGGTGAGTCTCTTGTAAAAACGGTAACTTTGAACATTAGAGAGGCATATTGGAGGCAAGTGTGTTCGAGAGCGTATATCGACATTAGCGACCTGCGAAACAAACCTCAGTCTCGAACTTCTTACACGCCGCCAGTGGCTAATTGAACATTTATTAAATTGATTAAACATTTACTTTTTCCGGTGAGGCATATCCGGAGTAGAAGTGCGTCCAGTTTCGCTATTGTAGCGGCTTCTTCACTATCCAATTCGGACAGCTTCGGGAGCTTACGAGCAATCTGAACATCAATCTAAGACTAAAAGGGACAGGAGGAGGTTCATCAGAGTTTTGGAAACAAAAAAATTCATGTCCCAGACCTGAACGAACGTAACCCCAATTTGACGATTTCCCTGTGGATGCTCGAGAGTTGCTCGAGATAATGTTTGACAATGTCCGAAACAGAAATTTAATACGTGCAAGCGGTTGAGAACGTTTACGACTGATTGATAGGAACACACATTTGTTCGGAGCAGAGGTCCTAAATTATGAATAATAATTTAATTAAATATAACCCTAAGGCAATCGGCAATGTGCACGCGTCCTGGGTGTAGAGATTGGTCAACATTGGTCCACACCGAAAATTGAGTTTTAAAGTCGTCACCTTCCATCATCAACCACTATCAGGGGGATCTTAGATACGGAGGAACACAGTAAGAGAAAGAGAAAATCCGGGAGAATCTTAGCAAAGTAAGGACACCGCACACCGTTGCCCTTACAGTAGTGCATCGCGTGCCCTCTCTGTCTCTTTGTTACCTCCCGTCAGCTGGGCCAAAGTGACCTGGGTTTAAATATTTTTCCCAAAAAAAAAGCGAAAAGAAAAGCGACCCGAGACCCGGCAAAGTGTCGGAAGCATTAATTGTTACACGAGCGACAGAAGAAGAAAAAAAGAGCAGCGAAAACGCTGGGAAAAGATATTTTTGGAGCCTCTCCAGCAGCTGCGGCTTTTTCCGTTCCCCCCACACTGCCTGGTGCGTCGCGCGCGCGCCACCATGACGGATTTGTTAAGAGAGCTGCCAGGACCTCCTTATACTCCGAAACAGCCGAACGGAAAATTTCATTTTAAATTAGGCCGTAACAAGCCGGAGCTGGGGGAGGGGAAGTGCTTCCTTGTGCAGGTGGTGGCCGGACGACCGAGAGATCCGGTCGGTTTCTGCTTTAACTGCCGGGCCCGGCCCGGGGGGGTTGTGGGTGGTGTGTGCGGATTGCTGTTTTTAACCCCGCGTGTCGGTTTTCCTTCGCGTTTTCGGTCAAACTTCCCCGGGACGTGCTAGTCATCTCTTAATAAAACTTTCCTTCCTTTCCTTGCCCGACCCCCCGCGCACCATTGCGCGCCCAGGAACTAGGATCATCAACCGGCCAGCCACAGCAGGCAGCTGTGGCCGGGTCTCGGGTTGGGCCTCTTCGAAGTATCCATCCCCCGCCCGGCACCATCGGGCCGGGTATGCAACAGAGTACGGCATCGGCAGCGAGAGGAGTACTGACACAGACAGCATCACACCTTCGACCGACCGACCGTCTTCAAAGGTTGTAAATTTTTCTAAAATGCTTAGCTCGCACACTGCTCAAAACACAAAATCCCAAAAAAAAATGACAACACAACCCGGCCACACTCTCTGAGTCCAGTGTGGCCTAATTTGGAACAAGATTTGTTAACGTCCGCGTTACGTTAACGCACACAACAACAGTGAGTGGGTCGCGGGCATCGACACTTGAAAATTAATTAATAACGCCTAAATGTAGGCAATCTGTCGAGCGCATACAAGGTGTTCTAGAGGTATGTCAGTTCTTAAAGTATAATAAGTGGAGAAGGGGAATCAGTGCCATTCCCCAGTTCTAGATGTTAAATTTCCACTCAGGAGATAGAACATGAGAGTTTGTTTCGTGTTTGGGGGAACTCTTTTGGGGTGAAAGCAATTTATTTGCGGCATTGCATTAAAAATGCGTTAAGCCGCAGAGAAGAAGATGGACGACTTACTCTCTGTGTATCCCCCACCACCATATCTCGGAGACAAAACTACCTAGACACAGCACCCGCAAAGTGTATTGCAGTGCACTTTGTCTTGTGCGTACAGACAGCGAAACAAACGTCAGAGTTTCTGTGAACGCAGCAAGAGCAGAGCTCTCTACAATCCTTGCCATACAGGAAGAGGTACAATACTAGTCTATCCATCCATCCCCATATGCAATGCCAACACGACACATATGCCCGGCTAGCCCCCCCCCCCTCCCCACCCGACCAGCAACCATCATTCGCCGTAATAAAACATCGATTTGGAACTCGCATTGGCAGGCGATTGCCGATTGCTGGTTGGCTTTGTTGTGATTCTGAGAGACCAGGATCGGGACTGGGGCTCTGTCCCACAGATTTGGCTCTGATCTGTGGGGTGCGCGGGGCGAGATATTGGATAGATGCCCAAAATTCGAGCCCCCAACAATCGATGACGGTCGGCATTTACAGCCCGCCGGCGCTTCTTCTCGTTACTTGGAGCTCGTGGTCCCGGGTCGCTGAGTTCAGAGTCTACTTCTTTTCTTCGTGGCTAGGCCGCAGCGGACAACAAATTCAATTCCGACTTTTTTACAGAAAATAACACGCACACACACACACTCATTTGCCTAGTGTAAACACCACATAGCTCGCAAAAAAAGGACCAAAATCCGGAACTTCCGGACTCACACAGTCGCGTCCCGAGCCACCAAATGAGCCACCAGCACCCAACTCAATAACGCAACCCAACACAGCCTATGAAAAGGCAGAAGGAAGGGCCGCGCGCATGTAACAAGCGGAAAAGCAGTCCATTTACCGGCTACCGACCGGAGCAGCAGCCGCGCGGTTCCACAATAACCACAATTAAATCCATGCCACGAGCACACGCCGCCACGTCGCATGGAAGTGGAGAGCGAGCTCAGAAGAGGTTAGAACGACGACGACGGCGGGCGCTATGGTACACTGCCGCGCTTTCGACGGTCGAAAAATACGGTAGCCAAGTCTCACTCCCTCCTGGATATGGCCACCCAACCAATGGAACACAATAGGCTAGACTTGGCTGGACTTGGCTGGTTGGCTGGCTGCCGGTCTTCCGGTCTCTTTCCTCGAACACCGAAAACCCCAAGCGTATCCCCGCCGCCACCCAAAAACCAAACAACAGGTGAAAGTGAGAGAAAACAAGTGATCAACTCCCAAGTGTGCCGGCCGCCGCCGCCGCCACTGCTTCTCTAGCATTTCAAGTTTACACTCTGCTGCTGCCAACCGAGTGTAGAGAGCCGCCGACGAAGCTAGTAGCTGTAGTCCAAGAACCGGACCCAACCGGACACGTCCAGCAGCAGCAGCAGAGCAAAGGGTGCAAGTCTTTTCTTCAGGTCTTTTTGGGGTTTTCAGAACCGGCCCATGGTCCCGACACACCACAATCACTGTGTCACGATCAACGTCAGGAAATGCGTGTGTGGACTACACCGCTCTACCTGGGAGTCAGTCGTCAAGTCGGGACTTGACGCTCAGTAATAGCTCAGCCTGCTCTGTACGTAATGTCCCATCCTGAAGTACGCGGTGCGAGTGACACTAACCCTCCAGCGGGTCTAGAGTCTTGGGGTACGCGAAAGGGTTGGTTCAACAAGGTCGCATCCGTTTCGTGGATGGGTGGAGAATCTTCTGGTGGACCTGATCACATCACAGTTACCTCATTACCCACAGCAAAAAAAGACGACGCGCCAGACAATGGCTGGAGAATAATGACTCTGTAGTCAGGAATGGAATTAATGACATGAACTGCTGCGCGTTGAACGTACCTTCGTTCGATATGCTGGTGAGACGCGCCAGCGCACAAAGACATTGTATCTGAGAGACGCGCCGTCCAAGACACCGTGTGTCGTGTGTCTTGAAGGAACCTAGACGAACCGCGCTCCTTTACGACTAGACCAGACACTGGAGCTAGAGAGAGAAAAAAATCGACAACTCGTCGCATGGGGCGCCTTGTGGGACTTGCCGGACACAGTCGCAGCGCCGCCATGGACGACACCGCGGCGGCGCTCACAAAACTGGATTTATTCCAAAAATTCTTCAGCTGCAGTCCCTCTTCCTGCCGAAATAACGCAGGAAAAAAAAGGAACCGGCGCTTCCGGCAGAACCCCCCCGGGTGGTGGTGTGTCGTGTGGTTCCCCGCGACCCCATTCGACTCGAGGAAGTCCCACCGTGTGCACCAATACCAGCAGCCAGCCAGACAGACACACTGGTCAGCCAGCGCTGAGAGCTGCCTGCTGCAGACTTGAAATTAAAAATCGAACAAGTGTTTTCCCAACCCTGTGTCCAGTGCGCGCGCGACGGGGAACAATAGTAAAACACAACACATTGTGTCGGCCAGCAGCAAGCAGAGCGCCTCGGAGTACGAGGAGCACCCTGGAATGTGTGTGTGTGTGTGGCGCCGCGCGGTGGAAAACATAATGGAGACACAGAAGAAAAAACACAAGAGAACGAAGAAAGAAAAACACGCTGGAGAGCCAATAAAAAAACAAAAGGAGTAGCGGCAACATGAGGAAAAGTGTAAATTCGCCATGGAAAACGGCAACATAATCGGAAACAAAGCGCAACATTACAAACACCTTCAGGGGGGGGCACAACACGACGACGATACGTTATGCTTTCACACCCCTCTGCATACAGCGAGAAACTGGCTAAGCATACCGAATCTCTCCGTGTAATAAAGAACTGAGGTGTCAGAGAGCGCTTATGGGTTTTTGTGTGTTGCCAACACGTTTTTTCACGTTTTTATCGCGCGTCAGAAACTCTCGGTAAGGTACAGGACAATCTCCATAAGCAGCAAACTGTGATCGAAATTACAGATAATTCTCCATCAATCCATTGCCGCGTCGTCAAGCCGAACTCCCATCTCTTGAACACATTGCGATGCTACACCATGTGGAAGTATAGTATTTGTATTCTACACAACGAGAATTTTTAGCTACTAAAAACAGTGAATCCTAGTGAGAAATTCTTCGATTCTTCGATTCTTCGATTCTTCGATTCTTCCACTCTGGTAGGTCTGACTGGTAGGTCTGACTGATAGCTCTACTACTTTTCAGTAGGGTTCCTTTAGATATTCCAACAAGTCAGAGTCAAGTCTGGCAAACGGTCGAACCGACGATTTTAGAACACCAATCCTTTGATCCTCCTAAAAATAAAAAAAAATTTATTTCTCTGGATCGGGAAGCAAGCAAAAAAGTTCTAATTCAAATCTTCCGATACTGTAACATCCCCAGCATCGATTACCCGGACGTGCAACATTATGGGAGTATCACAAGTACCCCTACCCCTACTAGTGTGCTGGATAAGTAACGGAAGCGCACTGAACAGCAGATAAAGTACACCTCATTCGGTACTAGAAAAACTGAGAGAGATAAATCGCATGTCACCTTATCTTATCCTAATACTAGAGCTGCAAGCTAACTTCGATTTTGCTGCGAAATCACAGCTAACGGGGGAGACAGTCGAGTTTCCATTAAAAAGAAAAATAACAAAAGCTCAGTTCGAATCAATTCGATCTTCCCCGCGATGCAGTACACGTCGTCGTATTAAATTATTAATGTCGAGCACACCACCTTCCAGTAGTCCGAGCATCGACGACGTATCCTCCTACTCCAGAAGGAAGTTATCTGCTGTCATATCTGTGCGTTCTCTTCCTGCTGCTGCGCTGCTGCTCGACTTTTTCCTTTCGTTTTCGGTTGTTCCGACGAGGTGTTACTGCGTTACACGCCCGTGTCTGGGACATATGCACCTCTCTCTGTGGAGTGTGGTGTGGTGTAGTAGCAGCAATCCCTGGCACTCCCAGTCCCATTGTTTCAATTGAGTTTGTTGATTTTTGTGGCACATGTTCTGAGTAGTTAGTAAAAACCGCCCGCCCCACCGTAACACGATGCGTAACGATGTCAACCGCCAGCAATGGGCAATATGGACCCGGGCCGTCCGTTTTCATGGTTTACCAATAAGCGAAAAACCCGCTATTGACTGACTGTCTCTCGTTGGTAGAGTGAGTAGAGGGGAGTGTGTTTTATATTTTTTTAGGATTAAGATAGCTTTTCGTGCGCCATTTCTCTTGCCGCGATGTACACGTCTCTCGCTGATATGTTTTATTACACAAATAGACCTTCGCAGCAACCCCGCCGCGAGGGGACCTCCTTTTTTTGTCTTTTTTGTGTATAGTTTTTATTGATTTTGGTTTCCGTTCGCCATACCCGAGAGCGCAGCGCGAGTTCCACAGAGAAGCCATGTTTCATTTCTACAAATATTTCAATAACTCAAAGCGCGTAAATGTAAATATTCAGTGTTGCCGGGGGTTTTTTTTTTTACCACGACGCAGAATACGTCGCCGTGTGCACAAACTAAACACGGTGCACACAGAGTCAGCATATTTGCTCGGAGCACGCGAGAGATGATACATAACGCGGGACACACCATCCTGCTGCTGCTGCTGCTGGTGGTGATGTTTTCGCAATCATACACGCGCGACGAATACACGACGAATTTACGTTGAAATTAAAACATTACAAGCACTATTTGCTGTGGCGGCACTTCGACAAATGTGACGTTCGTCGTGTGAATCTATTTCGCTGAATGCAGCCGAATTAAAGGCACACACGCGTGCACTTCTGTTGCTATGCTACACACAGGGTAGAGCGCTTTTCGGAGACAGAATTTTCGGTCATTACTGTATTAAATTTGTGACATTGGTATGTGCCCACCGGAGCGATTTAAAGATGATAATCAGACGTGTCTAATAAAAAGCCTATCACCACATTCGAACTTCCTTCGGTGAAGTTTTCATTCCGCAGCGCGGTGAATAAGCGGTGAAAAATCGGTTCAAAAAATGCGCCTAAATGTAGGCAAACTGCTCGACCTCGAATTAAATGTTCCTTTTTTAATTTAGCAGTTTGGCAATAAAAAGTGTGGCCAGGAATAGTGGCAGTAGGCAGAAGCGCGATTGGCCTCCGACAGTGACGCCGACTCAACAACGGACATAAGGACATTTGCTCCACACGGCGAGGGCGAGGAGCGTGCGCGCGCGCGCCATCAAGATCATAAAGTTCCGGGCGCACACATGGCGACACAGCGGTGGCAACGGGAACTATGGCAATATTAGGGGTGGTGGTTTTGTAAGGATGGGCGCGGTGACACATCCTGCTCCTGCAGCACTCCTGCGCGCGGCTCCGCTTGAAGAGCTCTGTGGCTGCCTCCTCCCCGTCATTTAATGTCGGCCCGCTTCATTTTCTTTCGAGAAGAGTCCCAACCGGGTGGGGTAAAGAATGGAATGGGGAGGGGAGAAGGGGTACCTCGCACAATGAAGGTGTCAAGCGCTGCGCCGTGCCACACCGCACCGCGCCACAGCGAGCACCAGTTTGTCGCGCGATGCAGGATAAAATGACTTCGGGTAAAAAAAAGGAAAAAGTTTTACTTTACACGCTCAAAAAAAAAAGCGTCAAGGAATTTTGTTGTTGTGATTTTCATCATCTCTTTTGTGACACGATTATTATTTTCTGCTTCCGCTAAGCTCTCTCTCTCTCTCTCTCTCGCACGTGGCTTCTCGTTACTCTTGTACGTTTTGCAAACTACCCCCGGGATCGGGGGATGCAAACATTTCTCAAGCGATAAGCCGCCAGGGACGATAAAAGCGCGCAGCTGCGGCGACAATAACCGTCGTGTGGGTTAGAGCAAAGCATCGAGTGGCTCAAAAGGCACCGCGTAATTTTAACGGAATCATTTACACGTCACGTTTTTAATTCTTGATTGACCGAAAGTACATTTTTCTTCCTCGTAGTATATCGGTGAGAAGCTCACGATGAAGAATTCACGTCATACGACGTAGCCGTTAGGCGTGTTAAATCAACATTAGGAAGCTCCAGTTGCTTTGGTCTAGGGATTGTCTCAAAATCCAAGATTTCCCCCTATAACAGGATAATACACGAAACCACAACAAGACGCACGAGAAAGGTGATATCAAACAGGTTGATATGATCCCACATCACAATGCCCCCAGACCAATCGTTTAGTGAGAATCTTGGAGCATATCTTGAGAAGATCACCCCCTCCTCTCCCCCCCCCACCCTCTTCCCAAGACATACATAATTTCATATAATTAACTCAATTAAATAAAACTTCACCAGTTGAAACACTCTCACCACATCCCCCCCCCCCCCCCGGGGGGTCGGTCATTAAAATTATTTTATTTCGGGGGCCGAAAAAAAAAAAGGTTTTGGGGGGGGGGGGGGGGGGGGGGGGGGATTTGTCCCTGCGATTGTCAACAACGCTACCTACTCTATATTACTGTCAGAGTGTCAGGCGTCCTTTACGTGCGTTCATAAGAGACCAGATATTTGTGGGATGAAGAGAATTGTTGGTTCAAACAGCGGGGAAAAGCACAGCTTTTGCGTCACATCCACGTGACCGTGAGTCTTTTAGCACCGCTGTGTGGCACTTCGCTAAACTCTCTCCAACTCTCCACACGGCGTCGTCCACCCACACCCTTCTGTTTAGCGCGCGCGCGGCAACGGCTTTTCCAGGCACCCACCCGGGAGGGAGTGTGGAGGGGGAGGGGGCTTGTATCAAAACGAAGCATAACA
>NC_069143.1:9898812-9908984 GCF_943734635.1 Anopheles cruzii
TCTTCAGTGGCGCAGTAATTTGCAGGAGTGCGGGCGAGCGCGCTCCTCTGGATAATCAAAATTTATATCCGCGATCTGCAATGGAACGGAACGAAGAAGGAATAAGAAAAAAAAAAAAAAGGCAAGACACACAAGGGTCGGTGGGGGTGTCGGGGGACATGAAACCGGTGGGGGAAGTGTGTTAGACGAAGCAGAAGATGGATAGCCAAGAGGGGCGCGCGGGCCTAGGTGATGACCCACAGCGGAGACCGCGGAGTGTCTTCGGAGACATCGACACCACACGAAGGTGAAAGTGAGAAGCAATCGCGCCGCCGTCATGGCGACCTAGAAGGGACAAGCTTCTTCTTCCACTTCGGTTGACGTTCTCTTCCCCTTCCCCACCAAGGATTTCTCTAGGCTGTACACCCCCTCTTGTGAAAGGTCCCCCGATTGTTTGTCACTCAAAAACAACAGAAAAAACACAAACGAATGCACAGAACGGGAAGAACGGGGCTGGGGCGGGGGAGCTGTGGAGGCTGTAGAGGAAGAGTTGTCACGTGACGTCGCGCGCCACCGTCCTTCCTCTCTCTCTCACTCTCTTGGAAGGAGTTTGATTTATGTTCGATCACTTGTTAGTCGGTTGATTAGGTTTTATTTGATTTCCGATGGATTCCGAAAGGAAAGCGCGCGGCGTCGTGCGGTGACTTCTCTTAAATCGAAATTCTTTAAAAAACGAGTCCATTCTCTATCTCTCCTTTCGACTGTCACTTACTTGTTCTGTCTCTTTCTTGTTCTATTTTCTTTAACTTATTTCTTTCGATTTATTAGTCCTTCTCTGCTTCATTCTTGGTCTACTTTATTCTTGCTCTACTTTATTCTTGCTCTACTTTATACTTGCTCTACTTTATTCTTGCTCTACTTCATTTCTGCTCTACTTCATTCTTGCTCTACTTCATTCTTGCTCTACTTCATTCTTGCTCTACTTCACTCTTACTCTACTTCGTTTTTCCTGCACTTCATTCTTTCTGTGCTTCATTCTTCTGTTTCTCTCCCTTCTTCTCTTGCTCTCTACTACTTCCTATCTCTCCTTCTTCACAACTTTAAAATTTGATTCGATTTTGCGATCAGGATTTACATGTTAATTTCGCTTTCAACACTTTCTTCGTGTCGTTTTACTCGTTTCTGTTTCTTTCTGTTTCTATTTGATTTAAAAAAAATGTTTTTATGTTTGTTTCAAAACGTGTTCGAAAATTCACAAGGAAATCGATCACCAAATGATGTGATTAATTGAAGCGAGTTGGCCGCCTCTCGAGTAACATACATTTTATTTGACTTTGTCCAAAAAATTTGGACACAGATCTGTCGTGGTTATTTTCTTCCTGGTTTTTGCCATTTGCCCACTTTTATGCCGTTGAGAATGCTGCTGCAATCCGGCCCCCCTGCGCTGGTTTTATTGATTTCTGTCGGATGAATGCGCCCCAAGGGTGTGTGTTCTAGTGGACACGACGACGATACCGATTGCTGTTTCACCACCAACTCTTCTTGTGTATCAAAACTCGTGACGGGACTGAGAGACGGGGGCCTCCTGCCGCTGCCGCTGCCGCTGCCGCCGTCGAAGAGATGGCGCGGACGGTCGTCCTTCGCTATCGACCAAAAGATCATAAACCCAATAAAGTCTAATGCTAAGCGCGCGTTAAGCACCCAATTCGTTGATACGATGATACACACACATCTCGTCGTGTCAGGAAGAAGCCCACACTATTGGTGAAGCTCGATGTGCATTGGGCGACGACACGAGTGACAGGACCCGTTGGGGGGTGGTGGTGACCGAGAGAGAGCGAACCCACCCGGAATCAATCATAAAATCTTTAATCTTGCGCAATAAAAAAGCAGAAGTCTCCGTTGGCTGGCGCACAGGACACACAGCGTACCAGACGCGACCCCGACGACGACGGTGCGTCGTCGTGATTGCTTAGAAACCCGTTGGTTTCACGGCACGATATTCGATATATCACGAGAGAAGTGTTTTAATCGATGTTCGCCGCTGTTAAAAAAATTAAGTAAAGTTCCCATAGCACATACTACTAATTGTCCATATTCTAAAAACATATCTAAGGTTCCGGGCGACGGGGACTTATTTTATTTCTTAGGATTTATTTCTTCCGCCAACTCAGCACACACGGTGTGTCCTTGACACCTTCCGCAATCTGGTTACAGCTGCTGAGCGTAACCCGCGCAAGCAAGATGCACCTCTCTGTCTGTCTGTCGACGGGGAACTTCCGGAACCAGAGCATCCCCTCGATGGTCCGTCCCGTGAAAGAGGAAGCGCCACAACTGTGAAGGGAGAGACCACGGTGGTGGTCGCGTCTGTGGGGTCTTTCAAAATACGATCCAGGTCGTGGGATCCGGAAGTCTGCGGGTAAACCTGGGACAGAGATTCTCCGTCGAGTGTGTCCATTCCTCAATAAACCGACTGGGCTGACAAAAAAATGTCAGATCTTTTTTACTGGACGGAACACCTCCACCCTGAAAGCTAGTTTTCCCCTTCGACGTGCGCCTCTCCCCCGTGTCTCCTTTTCGGGTCGAGCGTGCCACACCCCCCACCCCAAAAAAAAAAAAAAAAAAAAAAGAGCGAACCGAGCAAACCCCTGCTGGACAACGCACTTGTGACACACTCCTTGCTGTGCGCCCTCCTCCAATGCAACGGCGGGGAGGTGGGGATGTAAGAATAGAGCCCCTCAACCCCCCTCCTTTTTAAAAGCGCTCTCTCTCTCGTCGTTGCTGAATTAGCATAAATCATGGCGCAAAGGAAAAATATTTTCGCGCACCAAAAGCTTTGCTGCAAAACAAAAGGAGAGCGCGAAAAGACCGGTTGAAGAGGTCTCGTGGGGGGGATTTTCCTAGGACTGCTGCTGCAACGGCGAAATGATATATTGAGCGCACCAGTGGACACATCAGTGCAGGATGGCGCCTCCCCCCTTTGCTATAGTTGCGCAATCAGCCGCCGAGCAGCAGCAGCAGCAGGTTACGAGTAAAATCAGTTGCCAAACGCCGTCACAACATCACACCTTGGCTAGCTACAGAAGGTGAGCCCTAGCGACACCACCTGGTGGTCCGGGGTCCCCCCCCGTGAGGATATCTCGGTCGGTTCGTTAAATAACAATTAACGGCATAAACTACAGCATAGAGACGTGCGTGCCCAGAGATAGAAAATATGTTTATCTCGTATGATCTTGATGAAATATAGCGTATAAGTATAGTGTATGTAGTAACTAATATAGTGCGTAAGCCTCGAGTATCAGCTTCCAGTGAGTTTGAAAAATGAACTGATGACTTCGATCCGTTTTGAGGATTGTTAATAAACGGTTTAATCCAAACAGATTTTTCTTTACATATTGATATACATCTACATATACATAGTAGATCTAGAGATAGGAGTTTTGTAGGAGCATTATAAATCTCCCCCATGCTCGAGAGGAGTGCCTTTAAAGTGCTTAAGGAGTCGGGGAGTAATCTTTAAAGAAATAATAGCCAAAGAGCGCGCGTCCACACACTACTGTCCCGCGTCCAGTCATCTCACGCAAGTTCTCGAAAACCGATAAAAACTTTCCTGTGCCATGCTGCTGGTGGTGCTGGTGTGTCCGCGTGAAAAGTGGACCTCTCTTTACTAGACAGAGAGAGTGAGTGTCGACGTGAGCTTTTGACGCTCATTTCCCTGCTTTTTTGCGTCCACCGTCCATCCATTTCTCGTGCTGACACATTTTGTGTGCCAGAAAAAAAAAATCGCGCGCCCTACCGACCGATTCCATAACGTGCCGTGGACGGACGGACGGACACACAGACACGTGGACCCCGGAAACCGATGCACTCTCCCCCCCCTCCGCGGGTTGCCGAGCCGAACCAGTGCTAGCGCCAACGACGACGACGACGACGGGCCGGCGATAAGTATTAAACTTTTGGCCACTCGCCAAAAGTCCCAAACGAAGACCGGATGCATTTGGAGAGAGAAACGGCTAAATCAGGTCGCAAAGCAGCAGCAGCAGCAGCAGAGCGAACGAGCGCGCGCGCGCGCGCGCGCCTTCCGTTATTAAGTATTTCGTTATTAATTTTAATTAAAAATGTCATTAGCATGAGCAACGCGAAGAGGAGGAGGCGTAGCAACCCTCTCTACACACCCCCTCCCTCACTGGGGATCAGTGCTGCAGCAGCAATAGGATGCATAGAAACCGCCTCAGGAGCCTCAATATTGAGAGAGGACAGCGCGCGCAATGAGAGTGCATGATATAACGGCGACTACGTCCTTCCTTAAGGGTCTTTTTTTCACGCTCTTGACACAATCGATGGTAAAATGCAAATTTGCAAGCAGGGCTGGTTTTTTCGTCTTATATCTGTCGCGGTGAACTTGGTCGACTGAACACATGACACGGCACGGGGGAGGGGGGGCGCAAGGAGGTTTTGTGTGTGCTCGCGGAAAGGACCTCAAACCACCACCCACCAATATTATGCGCGCCCATTACACGGACTGAGGGTAAATTCTGCATTTAACAAACATATGTTCCATGGCGGAAGTCACTCCTCCTTTTTTTCATAAAAAGGTTAGAAAAAAGGAGTAACAGTTGATCCCAACACACCCAACACAGCGCGCGCGCTACATTGCTCAAAATCCACTTGAACCACAGTAACATTGTTAATCATCCTTTTACAGGGACATTTAGGCGAAGAAAATCGACATAGAAATATTGCGCTAAGAAAACAAAAATGATTTAAGAAAGGAAGTGGGCACACTTAGTAAAGGTTACTGCTGCTCGACCCTTACTTAATTTGCTTTCTAGCAGAAAACTGTCAACACCTTTTAAGTGGCTAGATGAGCGGAACAAAATCCGTTTTTTTTTTAACCTAATTCCCCTTCATACTGCTTGATCGTTGACACAGTTATAGAGATAAAGATTAATTTATTTGAAATTAGATCATTTTATTTTAAACCCATTTAAAATATTGTAAACTAAACGCGGATGATGAACGTCAAACGGTTATATGCATTCGAAATTCAATGGTAAAAAGAACAAGGACATTTAATGGTAAGAGAACGAGACCAAAAAACATTCTGGACCACTTGAAACAATCTGGTCAACAATAATATGCAAAGAATGTAACAGAGCACAGGACAAAACCAAACCTCGTGTCTGGCAATACTGTGTCTTGAGAGGGCAATGGCCATGCACCGAAAAATTAAGGCAAGCAATTTTGTGACTATAAAACAGTGTTTCATCCTCGTGTTTCGCAAGCTCTTTAGCTGCGTTGAAAAGATTCTTCGCGGTCATCAACAACATTGACCTGACCTAAAGAACTAACGGGGGGTCAAAAAAGAAAAACGAACGGACGAAACAGGAGCCACAACTGTTTGTTATTCTTCGCGTGCGTGTTGTGTCCGTGCGTGTGTGTGTGTGTGTGTGTGTGAGTGTAAATGGTGGGCCAAACCAGACGCCACCACAGAAAGCAGCAGCAGCAGCAGCAGCAGGTGACGCGTCAATATCTGTGGACGAATGAAGTGCCAGCAGTCCAGCGCGTGCCGCACACGGTATACAAGACGGACACTATTCTCCTCCCTCTGGAGCAACCACCCCTTACTTAACCTTCCCCCCCCCCCCCCCCCGCATATTCGCACACTATCTATGAGCTGAGCTGAGAAAAGTGAAAGCCATTGCCACGTGTAGCAGGGGTTTCAAAATTACGTGAAAACCATCCCCAAAACCCATTGCCCCACATCACCCAGCTCCTTCTATTACACAGCATCCTGATAAAGGGGGGGGGGGGGCGAATATTGCCCGCTGCTGCTCCCCACCCGGCTGTGTTAGACACAACAACCATAACTTTATTGACAAATTACACGACCCCCCCCCCCCACCCACCGGTGCACACTCTGACCATTTGTCTCCTCTTTCGCCGCCGCGGCCCTTGAAATCTACAAACGAAAGGAACAGCACGCGCCCAAGAGCTCCTTTTTCGCGCCCCGGTGTGTGGCCAAGACCTCTGGCCTTTTTTGTGGGGACGAGAGCGAGGGCAGTGGAGAGGAGACACTGTGGAGTATACACACCACGAGTGAAAAGCAACCGGAAAAATCGCCCACACGCGGCACACGCATAAAAGAAAAAATAAAATGGTTCGTAGGTTGGAGGGCGGGGGGGGGGGGGCGGGGGAGCAGAAGAAGTAGTGCGTTCCATCATCCTGGCTGCGCCGCAGCTGTGTGTGATCGGGGTGCGAATGGGATGATTATGAAAAATACACAACACACCCACGTCCGTCCGTCGTCTATTAGCGACCACCACACCCACGCGCGGTGCGCTCATCCTTCTTCTTACGCGGGATGCGGGATACAACCCGCTGCTGGACGTGCCCCAAGAACAACAGCTTCAACCCGAAGCCACGCCGATCCCGAAAACGTTTACAGAGTTGGAAATGGAATCAAATGAACACGCGCAGCAAACACGACTGACATTATTACACGACGCATTATCTTCTCTCTATTCTTCTTCGTCGTCGTTGGCGTGGGAAAAGTTTTTCACAAAAGTACTTGCGTGCCTATGTCTATGTGGCCAGGCCACGCTACAAAACGGTATATATGAGGTACATCGTTACAGAAAGCAACAGAGATTTCGACGTCGTCTCTGGTGCAGCGGGATAGGGAGAAAATATATTAGGGACAAAACCCTTGAACAAATCGGCAAAAAATAGTTAGACAAACTGTTGATGTGTCCTTCTCCTATAGCGCGAGGAGTCTCTGAAATCGACTCTGAAAAGTCTCGATGATCACAACACACATAGAGGGAGTTAAACTATTTTAGAAGAACTGTATTTAGAAGAATGGCAAGAAGTGGTCATTGTAGACACCACCAAGAACTTGAGCTGTAACGCACATAATTAGGGGCCAAGTGTAGGGGACGACGAAGGACTAGTTTTTGTTGACTGGCTTTTGCGTTGTTGACAACCACTTCCTTAACACCAACAAGACCACCAAAGACAAGCTGGTTTTCATTTGGACCATAGACCATTCTCCAGAGTTCGGACCAGTTCGAAAGTTCCAGTTCTAGTCAGTCTCTAGGACCGCCGCCCTAGGAAGTAGTTATAGACCTACTTCAACCAAGAATGGTTAGAAATGTCGTCGGGATCACCAACAACACAAGAACGGCATCATGCCGAGAGCGCTCGAAGATCATTGCTGTCGCCGTTGGGAAGAGATATCTGGAGGAGAGGCTAGGGACTGAGATACATCGCTTCCAGCTCTGTGATACATATACATTTCAATTGTTGAATGCGCATTGTTTACTGAAACAAAGATTATCGACCGAAGTGTCAAATAAGAGCTAAAGAAGGTTCATTAAATCAAATATGTGTTGGAATGTACCGCCACATCATCGCGAAGGCCCCTCTTTTAGATGACCGCTGGCTATTACCCATAACAGGAATAGGATACTCGATAGGAGGATAAGCCTTTTCTTGCGCATTGGAGTCTCGAAAACATGGCTGTCTCTTTCGGTGGAATGATGGGGCGCGTCTTTTAATGACATTCGAGAGCGATCGCTAGAAGAAGAAATGTACACGAACTTCTACTAAAGATGGATCTGACGTGAGTTCGTCACTTCACGCCCGCCTGCTGGTTGCAAATCACTCCACAATCATGTGACAGACTCTCTTGCGTGTGTGTGTGTGTGTGTGTGTGCTACTACTGGTGGGTGGGTCGGTGTGTGGCTTCTTCTCGTCTACCTCTATTCTAGCCCCATTAGTCCGAGAGCTCGAACCTGGGATCTCCTCGGATCTTGTTAAACTTTGCTTAGAAGTTGGGGAAAAAAGAATGAACAACTAATCCACAAAAGATCGGTGTAACGAACGGAGAGACCCCCCATTAAATAGGACAAGGACGGCAGCTGAGGGTTGAGCCCCCCACAAAAACCGCCCTTCTCTTGGGGAGGGCGCGCGCGCGCGCTTCTTGCGTTGCCGTGTCGCGATGAATTGAAATCACTTGTTCGCCGACATACAACGACCACAGGACGATGACGCGTAGTGGTGTCGTGTGCCGGTGGTGCGTGTTGTGTGTGCGGTGGTTACCATCCCACCTACGAACACCCGTAGCGTATCAAGGACCACGATGATGGGCGCTACCTTCGAGAACCTACGCACCAGAGCCTGCCGGTCCGAGGATGTGAGCGTCCCGGACCAGGACCAGCTTGCTACTAGTGCGCTCCACACACATAGCGCGCGCGGTGTGGCATGGCACACAACACACAACACACGCTCGTCGTCGTCGTCGTCCTTCGGGGGGCCGACGATGTTGACGTCGGACAGTTTTCGGGTCGCCACCGTTCGGGTCGTTCCATCCGTCCGCGGCGTTCGTGTCTTTCCGGCGCGAGACACGTCGTCGGTGTCGGCGCCCGCGGCACTTCGGGCTTCGGGCACAAGCGAAACACCAACAATCCATCTATCTCGCCCGCTCCCGTGTGCGGTGCTCTATTGCTCCATTACCACCCGTAGGCCGTACCCGCCCCACAGGGCGCAACACAACTGTTTGCCGCCCACTTCGAGAATGCCGGAGGCTGGGCCCGAGCCATTCCTGGCACAACGATTGGAGGACCCAAAACAACAGGGCTCCCACATAGTCCGCCCGTCCACCCGCCCGCCAACCCTTGCCCGTGCACCAGAGCGAGGGTCGTTCGCGGTGCGCGCCTTCCCTGGGCACTTTTCACGTGGTTTTCCGAACAATTACAACACCGTTATTGTTGTAGTGGATGATGGATGGTTGGTTTAATTCTTCAGATAAGGGCCTAAGGGGAACCACCAACTTTAAGTAATAATTCCGGGAGCACTGGATCGAGTTCATTTCCCATGATCGCGACACAACGTTCTGTGAGGATACTTCTGTGAGATCTTCGAGATGTTGCGAGAGAAAGAGCGTGTTAATATGTCATCAGTGATCAAGCATATCCTTGAAACACACGTAGGGGGCTTACAGCAGCAGCAAGTGGAGCTGAGCTTTTCGCTGGCTGGGGGATCTGATTGGTTCTCGGGCGATCGCCAACAACCGCCATCACACAAATGGGACGCATGGGGGACTGCGCGATCGTGTGCGAGAGAGGAGCCTCGCTGGTGTGATTAGCACTATAATAACCCTGGGAACAATTCGTCCTTCCCGACAGTATACGTGGACATCAGAGTAGAGGGGGCCATGAGACATAATTTCTCAGCAGCCCTGAACATCAAATTTATCGCGGAATGGAAGCAATGAAAGTTGTAAAACGGCATATTTTGGGTCAAAACGAAAGATCTATTGTGATGCCGTACACCCCCCGACAAACAATGGTGATGAATTTAAAGCGATTATAAAAGCTCAATATTCATAGCGTTTGTAGTTGATAACACAGTTACAGTTAGTTACTTTGCAACGCAAGCAACAAAACCCTAGAAATCCTATAAGAAACCCTAGACTGAAGTCGGCGATCATCGACTCGATTGTGAAGTAAATTTCGCAAGGTAAACCTTTCACACACGTTCACTACGACCATCCTACATGATGCGCAGCAGGAGCATGATAATACGCCCTTAAATTAGACTCAAAAATTATTTTCGTGGACTCGGGGAACGCTAAAATCGGTACAGAATCTGAGTGGCTGATATACCGGTCCTCCACAGTCTACAACACAAAGCAAGTACCGATACACGATCACCAGAAACCTGGAGACTCTCTGGAAGTACTCAAGTTCCGTGCCGTTCCGTTCCGAAGGTTATTAAAAAAAAACCACTTGAGCTACTTTCGAACGAACAGAGACCAGGTGTTTGACTAATCCAACCGAACAGAACCCCAACATCGACTCAGACCCAGACCTGGCAGTGATTTGATGGAGACAATACGCTTTTGAAACAAAAGCGGATGCAAGAATTGTACAAACCCCATCATAGTCATCCCCACACCCATTAGAAAGTCGTTAGAAACCATTAAATGGAAACGTAACCAGGCGCAGTGTGAAAGATGGAGCAGCCTATTAAGTTCGAAACTGATAAGATGACCCCCGATAGGTTTCGAGAAGTCGTCTCAAGCTTCACCACTACCTAAAGGGAGGGTGTGGGTGTCAAAGGTTAGAGCACTGACGACACCGGCACAACGGACAGGAAAGATCCCAATAATGCTCACATACGCTCCATAT
>NC_069143.1:9909484-9952196 GCF_943734635.1 Anopheles cruzii
CAGTTTTGCGTTTCATTCATCATTACCTTGTTATGACATCAGGTAAATGATTTCAGGTCGAAAAAAAAATATTTCGGTTTGCAACCCATCTTTGAAAGGGTTAGACCATGTAAATTTTTGTCCCTGAAAATGACGTTTTGCGGGGATTATTATTTTTCTGCTCCTCTTGAAAAAAACTGCTTCGGAATCGCACCAAATGCTTGTCGGGACTTGTGTTTGGAAGATCGCAGTGCTTTAAGGGGTTTGAAAAACTTCAAAATGGCGATTTTGACTTAACAAAAAAAGCGTCGAAGGACTTAAAAAAACGGACTTGGGACAGAAAGGTGTGGTGTTTCACAAGCTCCTACAACCTGATGAAAACGTTAATTCCTATCGTTACTGACAACAAATGATCAATTTGTACCATGCATTGATCGAAAATGACCAAAAAGCCGTTCCTGTTTTCTACAATGGAGGCGCCTGGTGGCCCGTGGCAACAAGCACCAGGCGCCCCAAAAAACAAAACTGTTTCAGGATACTATCAAATCACTTGGATGGGAGCTGCTATCCCTCCCCGCGTTATTCACCAGACTTGGTTCTTTCCGAATATCATTCATTTTCATCGATTGAACACGTATTGGCTGAGCAGCTCTTCGTTTTCTACGAGGAAGTCGAAATGGGAAGACTAATTAGTTTACTTAAAAAGTCGAAGAATTTTTTCGTCTGGGAATCCATGATTTAGCAGAGAGATAGGAGAAATGTATAGCTAGCGATGGCACATACTTTGAATAAAATAGAAAATCGCATTAAAATTTTATAAACGTTTTTTGTGTGTTAAAAACAGTCCGGTTCTCAACTCTTAGACCTAGTACATCCCAGGGCGGCCGCCACGTCAAATTTACGAAAATTTATTCCAAAAAAAAATTACATACACACTACCTGGTGTGCAATATGCTTAAAAGAACACAATTTTGTGATTCATGGAGTAACACAAACAGAGATCCATTAAAAAGAAAAACGCAACTCTTTGCGATAAAACGAAAACATTTGTTCAAAAACCACCCATATCCTTGGGGTCCCAAAACTGAGAATCGTAACACAGACAGAACAATGAAGACTGAATGAACGATGTCTGAAGATCGGCTCTGTTAAGCAACATGCATTTTATTAAATGAAATAGAACCCCCGGGCGAGCGAGCGAAAGTAGAAAGGTTTGCTATATGATCGTAAGCACTGCCAAAAGATCTTTGCGTCATACAATTCATAGCCGAAGAAATGAGCCCGGAACAGTATGCGCCCTCTGTTGTAACAGTGATCCTCAATAGCAACCAGCAACCTACGAGGGATCGAGGGACCTTCGAGAACTGGACACCACCGATCAATGGATTACGGAAACACACCTTTCTCGCCGAGTGACTATATTATCGTAACACAACAGCGCACAACAAATGAGAACAATCGGAAATATGCGACGCACACACACACACCCATAACAATAATGTTAGTTTCGAACACACATCCTACGCGCGCGTGTGGTCATATTTTACGTGGCACTCGAACTTCATCCGATGGATGATCGACGGACGATCGCCAACCGCCTACTCACCACCACAGCAAACTAACTAATTGCCACTACCATAGCAGTGTCACAGAGCACGTTGCGCTTTATTATAGGTTGGTGTCTCCGCGCGGTCTATATCCCTCAGAGAGCTCAGAGGACACACACCACCACACAACAGCAGGCTACTATTGCCCCGAGGAGGTGCGCCCGGCGCTGGGCGACGTATTTTTCACGCAACCCCGGCAGGCGGCGCAACAGCAGCAGCAAAGGACGAAAACTTGTTTGCCGTTGTAGTAGCATCGCGGTCGTTGGTGGTTCCAGCAAAACTAACTCGTCGTCGTGCTGGGTCACAACATCTCCACCAGCAGTTGGCCATGCGGTGGTGGCGACGACGGCACCATCCAACCAACCAACCAACCAGAGCACAAGCACAAGAGAGGGAAAGGAAGGAAGGAAACAACCAGCGGCAGGATTAAACACACGACGACGACGGGGATCCACCACACGACTTCGACCGGCTGCCGACGAAGGCCGAAAACAGCCGACCACCACGCATCCTATCGTATCCTGTGTGCTGGCTTCGCTGCTGTGGCTGTTACGAGGATGGCTTGGCCCGGCTCGGCTCAACTTCGGGCGAAGAGCTCACAACACGAACACGATACTGCTGCTGCTGCTGACAAGATACGACCGACGACGACACGACCGACGACGACGACGGTTCTCGAAGGATAAGAGCAAAAACAGGATACCCGCCAAAGCTTCTCGGGGGGGGGGGGGCTCGGGATCGATTGGCATCGAGCGTAGTGCTTCGCCGTCGTTTCGTCGAGCAGGACACGAGACGATGACGATACGTTCCTTCCATGGTTACTACACCTCTCGAAACGTCGAAGATTATCCCGCGGTTACAACGACGGGATAATAAATAACTATACACAACAAAACACAGCAGCAACAAACCGAACAGATCTCTGTATGATAACAGAGAGATTTCTGCATTGCAAAACGGCAGCAAAACATCAACAAAACACTCGAGGAGGGCCACCTCTCTCTCTGTGGAAACTTTTACAAAACAAATTCATAAAGCAATCCATAGGTACACTTCAAAACAGCAAAGCTAATGAAAGACGTGTAGTAAATAGAAGCGGGATAAAAAACAACAAAATTATTGTTATTAGTTATTAGTTTGAGAAAGAGCATAACAACAAATCAGATAATTCCCAGGCTGGAAGGATCGCGCTCCGATATTCAATAACCCCCTACAAACCCACCAGCTATGGATTGCCGAACGACGAATTCATGCCCGACTTTCGGACTTTGATCTGACTTTTTGCGGTTGAACGGTAGAAGGATTTTTCCCTACAATCCCCATATACTGCTACTGGGAGCGCCCCGCGCAGGAAAGAAACTTGTTTAGACTATGCAACCCCCCAACACCACAATGAGATGGATGGAACGATGGAAGAGGGTGTTACCCCAAGAATTCAACGCAATTTAGAAGAATTCGCCGAATTACTACAACGATCTAGTTGACAGCAATATGCGAAAGAATGTCAATGAGAGCCGCCCACAAGGACAAAGCCAAACCCCGTTTGGCAATACTGCCTGCCTCTGAGAGTAATTAACATGCAGTGGAAAATTAATGTTATTCTAAAAGGGTTGCGCTGGTTGAAATTTTCTCTATCAAGAAGAAGCTATCAATAATACCAAACCAAAATCCCGATTATTTACACAACTTGAGATCATCTTCCATTTTTGGCTGATTTTGTATTGATTTAAATAAATAAACCTTTTGTTTTATTGCAAATAATCTTTGTAACGCCTTGAGCCACCACGTAAGTGTGTTTAAATTAAAAGGAAAAGAAAAAGAAAGCCAAAAGATTGCGCACGCACTACAATTCCAAAAGGGGGTTTAATTGCCGGGGCTGCAGAGCTAAATTAATCGTGGTTTACTTCGATACTCACGAAAATCGTGATACGTTTAATCGTGTACCTAGGGCGGCAAAAAGTATCAGGATTTTATTAATAGCGTACCTTTCATGCCACTTCACCACCTTGAAAGTGAATCTCTAATCTCTCTCTCTATGCGAATACTGCCTACTATGATGTCTACATTTGTTTCAATTTTCCCGGAAGAACGGTCAGAAAGATCCATTTGGGAATGTAGTGCCATAGGTGTTTTGTTTCGGCTATGATCTCCACCCACTATCGAGGCTCTACAAACCGGAGAGTCCTAGGAGCGCTCCTCAGTTTGTGTGTGCTAAGTTAGCCGAGCACGATATGGGTTACGGAACGGAGATATCGTGGGTCGTGGGTTTGTGGCGAAATGTAACCGGTGCAGAGAAAAGATCACCGAAATTATGATGCAAAAACTTATTCAAACAAAAATAAATCAAAAAATTGGCGCACCGAGCGCGTTTAACAAACGACAATCGAAGCCAACTGTGTTTCCCCCCTTTATCATCTCTTTGCAAAGCGACTCACGGCTCAATAAGCAAATCCTAACAAAGATGGCCAGAGCTTTGAGCACTTTGCGTTGTTGATTGAATAGAGATTAGCGGGTGCTCAAAGAAAATGGCTCATCTGTCTAATGAAGGGGTGTATGTAATAGAACAGCAGTGATAGTGTAAAGCATGAGCTTCCTTCGGCCGAAAAGCAGACCGAGTAGTGTATCTTTCTCCGGCCTATCTAGCTAGATTGTCGAGTGAGAAGATCTCGGACACCTATCCAGCACTCCCCCCGGTCTCCTAGCTAACTGACGACGCTGCCGCTGCTCCAAGCAATGTACCCAAAAAAAAGCCGTGCGTGATCGCTCAGAAGAGTAAAAAAAGCTCTAATCCACTCGCCAACCTCTCTCGCTCTGGCTGGACGGGCGGCGGTAGCACTTACGCAGCAACGCTTGAGACTTGGCTTGAACTCTACACAACCAATACCCCTCCCCCACCCTCACCACAGCTCAGCCCAGCCCAGCCAGCCGCCCAACAGCAAAATTTATGTCCTGCAGATACCACACACACGGCAGCAGCAGCAGTGAAAGATTAAATTATCGCTCGAACGTCGTTCTCCAACCGACCATGAGCGAGCTCTTCATGCCCCCCCCCCCCACCACCCCACCACGTAGAGTAAATTGATGGCGGAGCGGAAGGATTAGAAATATTCTTCCCTGCCCCGCGTGTCGTCACACATCTGCCTGCGGAAGGAAATTCGATTGCCATCTCTTCCTTCGTGTGCGTGTGTGTGTGTTACGTACTATTATATGCGCGCGCGTCGACATTCCACGTCTCGGCATACGCACGTATGTCGAACGTGGACAAAATGCGATGATGAGCCTGCTTCTCTCTGTGTGGCCTGCCGCCCGCCGCTAAGAGAGGGCGAAGAAAAGTTGCTTGTGTATGCGGCTTGCAGCGCATTAATCAAAAGAGTTTCTTGGCGCCGCCGCAACCGTCGCCGTCGTTACAGGGAAAGTGACAGACCGTGTGACAGTTGATCATTTACGAAGAAAGGATGACGCACGATCGGGGCGCGCGCAGAGACCCACAGCGGCGCAAAAGCTTCTGGAAACGATGATCAAGGACGACGACGACGACGACGCCAACTCTGCAGAGAGACGTGAAGCAACCGTGTGCACAACGTGGTTCCATCCACACATACACACACACGTGGTGGTCCACCGGGTTTGACACGGTTGGAAAAACGGAATTTGATTTCGATTGCGCCCGCGAGTAGAACACGATGACGTGTGGAGGTCCGACCAGTAGCAGCAGCAGCAGCAGCATGCCCCTGGATTCGAGGGGGCCACGTGCGTGCGTGAGCGCCAGGATACTCTCCAAAATGCTGGCGCTCCACAACGACGCGACAACGCGCTCTAGATGCGTACGTGCGTAATGTGATGCCGAGATGTGGTACACACACACACACACACGTACCGGCCACCCATCGGAAGCGCACCACCGAACAGGAAAAGGATTTATATGCTACAGAGCGCCCGGCCCCGGCGCTCCACACCATTAGCAGCAAGCACGAACCTCTCCTCGGACTGAACCTGCGTGCGGCCGCCACCCTGCTGTCTTCCCTCCCTCTTGTGGAGCAGGCAGCACGCACGTCACTGAGGCTTTGCGGCGGCCAACTAGTCGGTGTGTGTGCCGCTACGCGCATCCTGGCTCTAACGAAATAATAACGACTCTGCCCCCCCGCCGCCGGGCAGCATTGCATATTCATTCGGACGAAGCCTTGCCTTGGCGTGCGCTTGGCCGGTACCGCTTGGGAGGGGGAGGGGGGGAACGATATGCTGCTGCTGCTGCTGCTGCTGCTGCTGCTGCTAACGGTGGGGTTTGAGCAAATCTAATGATTCGAAATTCGAAACTGTTCGCCTTTTCGCCGAACCGACATAGCGCGGCCGCGGCTCCTTCTTCGAATCCCGGAGGACGCAAGGACGACGAGAAACCCCGCGTAAATATAGAAATGGTTAGCGGGACCACCACACGGCACACGGCACACGGTGGGGTGGGGTGGGGGGCTTAGTCGTCGTCGTCGTAGTTCGTTGGCCAACACGCTTCGTTTATTCTTTTTGCTTTCCTACCTAATATGCCTGGACCACGGCGCGGACCACGGCGCGGACCACGGCGCGGACCTCGCGCTCTTCGGACACGCGAGTCAGCTTACGAGAAAAGGTGAAGAAGTCCTGTGTCCAACTGAAGAAGCTGGGCGCGTGTGGTCCGATCTGCGCTTTCCAAGGACTCTCTCGGTTGTAATAAGTACCCCCTCCTTCTTTTTGCACCAAACGCCATCATTTTGTGGAGCTCCATTTTTTCGACTCAGTTGTGTTCACGCTTCGGACTCCGGTCGGTGGGGTTTGACCCACAATAGTTAGCGGTGCGTGCCCTCCCCGATCATCTCTATTTCTGGGCCTTCTCTTTTTCTAAATACAACCGACGCACTACCTCTAGTAATGAGCAGTAGGCATAAGGCGCACAGAACAGGCCAAGGAACGCCTCCTGTCGACTAAAAACGAAACGATTGTCGAACTGAACATACACTGCTGGGCAATAAAATAGGTAATTGTGTGAAGCTGATATAATTTGAACTGTACTCAAGCCACTACTAAACCAATGATCACCAAACTAATACTGTACTTAGATACACTAGTTAACGTCATTTTTTTGCTATGTTGGTGATATTTATGTCAAAAGTGACAGGTGTGTTGCCACTTATTTTGACAGCAGTCTGATATGGCCTGGTAAATAAAATAGGTAATTCGTTGTATACGATGCAATTTCACCCGACTTCTTGAACGAAATTTGTTTAATTGGTCTTGTTGCAATCAATTTTCAATTGTGAATCTAAAAAAAGGGTTGTTTCCTGGTAGAACATCTAGAATGGGCAGAAGAATTCATTGCAATCCTTGAGGAAAGAAAGATTGTGAATAATCTACGCAACGAAGGCGCGAGGTACAAAAGCATCGCCGAACTACTAGGAAAATCAGTAAATTTTGTGAGAAATGCTTTGTTGTGGAAAAAAACAAAGGAAACGCGAGTTAGACCAAGAAAAACCAAACCCACGATAGATCATCGCATATCATTTTAGGCCAAAGCGGATCCGTTTGGTGCATCAAGAGCAATTTGTTCAATAATAAATAACATTATTGGCCCAAAACCTGTCCATAGGCGGTTACAAGAAGCTAATCTACCAGGGCTAATTATTGCAAGAAAAGTGCCACTATTAATTAAAAAAAATTACAGATGAGGTCACAGTTTGCTGTTCAATATCGTTCATGGGAAGGTACCGAGGGGGCTACGAAAAATTGGCGCGAATATTTTATGGAGCGACGAAACCAAAATAAATTTGTTTCGTTCGGACTCTCAGTGTAATGTTTGACGACCTGCTGGCAAATAATTCCATCCCAGGTTTACAAAAAAAGTTTTAAAACATGTAGGTGGAAGTATCATGATTTGGGAATATTTGTCATGATCTGGTATAGGTCCCTATTTCAGAATAAAGAGCACCATGAATGCTTTCGAGTATAAGTGAATCATGAAAGACGTTTATGCTACCTTACGTAGTAGAAACCATGCCACTGAGATGGATATTTCAACCAGAAAACGATCCCAAGCATACGTCGTAGGTTATGAAATCGTGGTTTGATGGCAATATTGTGTCACTTTTGCCTTGGTCAAGTCAGTCTCCTGACTTAAACCCTAATGAAAACTTGTGGAATACCTTGAAGCTAAAAAGTCAGCTGTATTATATTTTTCAAACAAAGATGCATTGTGGGAAAATGTGCAGCAGGAATGGTATTCCATTCCAGTAAAAACTTGTCAGGATTTGGTCGATTCGCTGCCCAGAAGAGTGCATAAAGTGCTCCAAAACAACGGTGGATATACGGGGTACTGACTAATTTTGAAATAAAATATTGACTTTTGATAATAGAAAAAGAGTAAACCGTGTAAATTCATTAAAATTTGCAATACACGCAGAATTACCTATTGTATTGACCAGGTACTTTTAACTGCTTCCTATTGTAATAAGCAAATTCCTAGGATTTTTCACTTATTTTAGACTATCTTTATCTTATTTTCAGTATTTCTATCTTATGCTATCATTGTAATACCTGTGAATTCAATAGGTTTTGAAAAATAATCAAATAACGCAGCTTAAATACAGTTACCTATTTCATTGACCAGCAATGTAGGTCCTTCCCGTGCGGTCGTCGTCGTCGTGTGCTGCTAGTGTGTGGTCTGTGTCTGAGGTCGCCGCGTCTGCACACCAATTAGAGATAAGGTCACGTTGGGGGGATGGATTGAATTTCCTGGAAAAGGCCTGTGTCACAGAGAGAGATGCTAGTCAAGCGCTGAGATCTCGCCCTAATGATACACACGCTACGCTATCAATGATCTTCTGCGCCTTCTCCGCGGGCGACAAATGATTCGATTCGATCCTAAAAAACCATTTCGACGAGACCCCATCATTTTCGATGTGTTGCATTTCTTGCACTTCTATCCCGTGGGCGCTCCCCGCTAATGTGTGCCAGTAATCTCGTGGAAAAAAGGCGCATTGTGCGCGATACAAGCAACACTCACCCCTCTCGGCGGCGCTATTGAGATGTAATTGGCGCAATTCGGAGGAACGGGGGGAGTTCAACATAATTCCATGCTCATTAGAGAGAGGGCGAGGATTCACCAGACCAGACATCACCTTCTTCTCACACACCTGCCCGCCCGTTCACTGGTGAAAACTCTTAGGCACGGGAAGCTTTTCAAGGGCCACCACCGTAGGGAGTGAGTTCGCCAGACGCTTCCCTTCTTTGGCTGTTCGAATATAATCTTCGACTTAATTGTTCTGCTCGTGTGTGGCTCGCTTGGCTCTCGTTTGAATGTGCATTAACTTGCGGATGCACCTTTCACAGTTTAAAGTTTGGCTGCTCCTTGGGTACGCGTACTCTACGCGCGTTGTCCATTCTAAAAAACCAAAATTATCTTAGTTCAATTATCAAAGTTCTTATCCAAAAAAAATAAACACACATTGATTACCTACCCTGTGGGAGGACCCGCCAGTAGCGACAAATAGAAAGCATGTTACCGTTCGTGTTGCTCACAGACCCGCTCTTCCGGATAGGATGCAATTTGCGTGTGTCTATTACAACAGAGCGTGCGCGCGCGGCGAGAAAGAGGAAGTTGCTGCGATGATTCAGGGGATCTAGTAGCTCCCCGCGTTTGGATTAAGGACGGCTGCTGCCAGGCAACGGTGCCGAGTGCCGAGCCAGTGGTAAACACCGAGACGATTGAAAGAAAGGCGGCTAACGGCGAAATCCCACCCGACAGAAGTACAGTCGTAATAGTAGCAATAGTGGTAGTAGTAGTAGTAGTAGGAAGGAAGCATGATGATTGTTTGGATATTCCTCCTCGTGGAGCGCGTGGGGTGTTACTGCGAATTCCCGGCATCCACAATTCTCCAGCCGTTACACGCTAAAAGTAATGCTGCTGATATATCGACAAAGGCAGGCAGGCAGACAGGCGGCAACAGGCAGGACACCGGGTGGCAAATAATGGAACTCTTCCTACCTAACGCCCGTTTGCACACGTACCACCAATGCCGGTGCCGCTTCTTCCCGGTGGTGGTATGGGCTCCCTTCCTCCTACTGCTCCCCCCCCCAAAGGAGAGGCGGTGGCGGCGAGGGCAAAATTGAGAAAAACCACAAACACCGCAATTAAACTTGAGAACGTGCTCGAAAACTTAATTAAATCGATTCGCTATTATTTGGTCAAGTACCTACTACTACACTCTCTACACTCTCTACTCCAGGGCAGTGCGTGAGTGTGTCGGGAGGGGGTGGGTGGGGGGCTTCGAATGGGGTGAGTGAGGGAAAGGTTCGTTGGGGTTGGGATTTGTGTGCCGCTGCCTCGCTCGCTGCTGGCTCCACCGTGGAACGATCGTGGAAAAGAGGACGAAGGCGAACGGATGATGTTGTGTGAGAGAACCTCTGCGCACCTCATTCGATGTGTAGTTCCTCTGGACACGGCGGCGGGCACCTACTACCGGAGGGAGGCTGCAAGAAGTATGATCTGCACACTCGCTGGTGGTAGGTGGTAGCTGGCTGGGGTAGAAGAGAGGGCCCAGATTTTCTCCACCAAGCATGCAAATTCGTCGATGCTCAGAGGGTCGTACAGAAGAATGTGAAGGGGGCGACGGGCGATGGAGAGAGCGTAAAGAGTTGACGTGGGCACTCTTTGGGAGGCATTTTTCATTCTTGGGCATTATGTTTTCGACTTCCCGGGGGATCTAATATATTCCACATTAAAGTCAGTTGCCTACACGGAAAAGCCTGCGATGTTCGGGGGGGCACAGCTGAAGTAACTTCGCCGCGCAAAACACACGCCATTCGATCGTGTGTTGGGGATGATAAAAACAGGGACATTTGTTTACATCCAAAATTCTCGGGCTTTATGTAGGCGAGATGCGACGGTACCAGGAAGTAACCGACTTTACTGCACAAATCATCGATAGGATACAGACACACCAATCCCGGGCCAGGGTATTTGCACAGTAGATTTCCAACGAATTGGTGAAAATGGCGACAAAAGGTGGGGTTCAGGGCTGTGAAACAATAATGACACCAACGACAGTTTTTGTTTCTTTTCGCTGGTGAACAAAGCAATATTCGAGATCAATATGCACACGCTAACAGAGCATATGCGCATCCGGTTTCGGCCATATCTATGGACGCGGTTCTGCTATGACGGAGAGTAGCCACACTCATTACCTTTGCCCCACACATTCCATCATAACCGAAACCGAGCTCAATGTAGGCTGAGTGGCTAAGTCACAAGGAGATACATTTTGACCGTTGCATGTTGCAAGCTCCTCTAGTCCAAGGCCATATTCGCAGAAAACTAACAATGGCCATCCGTCGTCGCCGGCGCAATTATCAGCGCTCCAGCGGGACAGAGAAGCAACATCCTGTTTTTTGTGACAAACGTCATTCTGACTAGCAACCTGCGCGCTTGACTTTGGAACGATCTGCTGTTTTCGAATGTTCGCGAAAAATCGTGAATCTTTTTAAAATACATCAACTAAAAGGCTACATTTAACTACGGACAGCAACGCCTGTCGCCAAACGGGCGGGTGTGGGGGGCATTATGCTTCTTTTGATGTTTTAAGCTATTGTTCGTGGTGGCCAAAACTACACGAAACGTACATACATCGGATTCGAAGAATCTATCCCTGACATATACATAAGGACATTCGAAACCACGCTAGGCGACAGCTAACATTCCGCCTGCTGCTAAAGAAATTCGCTTCCTCTCGTGTTTTATGTAAAATCATCGCTAAATCACTTACCTGCGTGCGAATGGTAGGATCTCTCGTGTGATACAAAACCGCACATAAGTCACTCAACGACCGTTTTCTTTTTAAGACGCACTAGGAAACTTGCGTGAGAACGCGTGAGAATTTTCAACAACACTCCACAATCACCGCACGTTTTTCTACTGTAAAATTCAGAATACCACACCTTTCAAAGGCATCCACAAATGTGCTCAACTTCGGCAGATCGATTGTCACAAAAATGCACTAACCAGAACCGTGTTCTACACTCAAATGATAATGTCAACTAGGATTTCGGGTCGCTTCACTCCCAAAAACCGGCACTCACTAGTACACTTACACACACTACGACGGTGATGCGCCTGACAAAGCTCCTTAGTCCGCTGCGCCACGAAGAACTAACATCTGTCACATTAAAGTCAGTAACGTCATACTTGTAACGGCCATACTAGTCATCATCTTCGCGTCAAACATTCCATCATAACCGAAACCGAGCTCAATGTAGGCTGAGTGGGGCTAAGTCACAAGGAGATACACTTCGACAGCTGCATGTTGCAAGCTCCTGTAGTCCAAGGCCATATTCGCAGAAAACTAACAATGGCCATCCGTCGTCGTCGGCGGCCATCCGTCAGCGCTCCAGCGGGACAGAGAGAGCACTACTAGACTCTCTGTCGCAAGCGCTTCCGGCAACCATTACCACACAGAAGCAACATCCTGTTATTTGTGACAAGCGTCATTCTGACTAGCAACCTGCGCGCTTGACCTTGGAACGATCTGCAGTTTTCGAATGTTCGCGAAAAATCGTGAATCTTTTTAAAATACATCAACTAAACGGCTACATTTAACTACGAACAGCAACGCCTGTCGCCACTCGGGTGGGGGGCAATATGCTTCTTTTGATGTTTTAAGCTATTGTTCGTTGTGGCCAAAACTACACGTAACGTACATACATCGGATTCGAAGAATCTATCTCTGACATATTCATAAGGACATTCGAAACCACGCTAGGGGACAGCTAACGTTCCGTCTGCCGCTAAAGAAATCCGTTCCCTCTCGTTTTATGCAAAATCATCGCTAAATCACTTACCTGCGTGAGAATGGTAGGATCTCTCGTGTGACACAAAACCGCACATAAATCACTCAACGATCGTCTGTTTAAAACGCACTAGGAAACTTGCGTGAGAACGCGATACTTCAAAAATGCCTTTCCGGCAGAACGTAGAAGCCAGAGAATTTTCCACAACACTCCACAATCACCGCACGTTTTTTAACTGTAAAATTCAGAATACCACACCTTTCAAAGGCATCCACAAATGTGTTCAACTTCGGCAGATCGATTTTCACAAAAATGTACTAACCAGGACCGTGTTCCACACTCAAATGATAATGTCAACTAGGATTTGGCGTCGCTTCACTCCCAAAAACCGGCACACACTAGTACACGGTGTGACCCACACCCACCCACGCGCCGCTTTGCGCAACTCACACACACACTGTGACGTTGGTGCGCCTGACAAAGCTCCTTAGTCCGCGGCGTCACCAAGAACTAACGTCTGCCACATTAGGGTCAGTAACGACATACTAGTAACGGCCCGCATCACGCGCACTGTCTTCGGGGCCAGCTGAAGTGTCTTCGCGTATAACACACACCAGTAGGAGATGGTAAAAACGAAGACATTCGTTACATACCATACCATCCCCACAGAGCAAAGCATAATGGCTGCTTGAAGACTTGCTCACCGATCCGCGCACTCTGCAAATGTTAGTCGTGCGCAAACATTTTGTGACTAAACCGACCAGACCGTGCGGTGCGCTGATCAGTCGATTTCCAGCCGATAATAACGTCCAGTTTGGACCTTCCATGCCTTCCATTGGCAAAACAGGGCGTAGCGACGTAGTTCTTAGTCCATATTCGCAGAAAACCGTTGCTGGTGAACAATTTATAAGAGGGACAAAGAGCCTCTCTATCGCACGACCACATGTCTACACTAGTACCAACATATAGGAAACATCACCCATGTATGGTTCGATTAATTTGCATTAAACTGTCTCACTGCCCCGTGGCCTAGTATAGTGTTGGTGTCTCCTGCGACTGCCTTGTGCGCTTAACTTGCGGTGTAGATTCGTTTAAAAATGCGACCGTTAAACCGGCTCGCCGTGGCAAGGCATCCGAAACAAACTAATCCGTTTCGTCCACTGGCTTTCTTTTAGTGTTTTAAAATACTGTTCGTTCGAGTGCATGAAAAGTGTAGGAAGCGGGATGATCTAATGTGGAACTAAGCCCCCGCCCCTCTTCCGGGAATTTTCCTCAACGAGGGCGATAATGGGGCGCAGTTCTGGGCAACAATGGGCGATAAAAAATACCGGCGAATCAATTGAAAGTGTGTTAGCACTTACTCCCATCGCAACATAGCAGCAGCCCATGGAGCACACTCTCTCTCCCATCCCATCATCGTGCACGGTCGTGCAGATATTGACGGTTTCTCTAGATAATGGGCTCGAATGGCGCGGCGGGAACCCGGCGGGAAGTTCGCGTACGTTGGGCGATAACAAACCGAAGGCAATAATAATGACCAGGAAACGATGGACCGCACCGCACATCGCACATACTTTTGCTCTGCCCCGGTCCCGGCTGCCCAGTTCTGGTTAGTTTCACACCACAATTAATATTGACAGGATCGATTCCCCGGCTCTCCGAACCGAACACACTCTCGTCTCCCGTCGGTGGCTGGGAAACCCCGAATGCGGTAGCCCAACGGAATGGCCCTCGTTCGAAATAGAAGTCGTCCGGGCCGTCCTTCGTCCACCCCCATTCCGCACCGGTCCGGACTTCCTGGTGGGAAGTTCAAATTTTCCAACAACATTACATAGAAAAGACAGAAAAACAAAAACAACACCGTGGTAGGTAGGTAGAGCAGAGTAAGTGCCAAGTACTGTACAGGAAGTGTAGTCTGGCCGCGGGAGGAGGAACAGCAGGAGGTACGTTGGCGAGGGATGTCGGGTGGTTAAATACAAAATAGAAACTCGAACCCATGATGCGACCACCAATAAAAATGGCTTTTTGTTTCTCTACTTTTTAGATTTCTTTCCGGCGTTCAATTCCGTTCCGGTTCCCGCAGTTCCCGGCCAGCCAGTATTCCCGGCAAGAAGAAAACAAAACAGAGCGGGGCAGAAGAAAAGAAAATTGTTGGCGAAACTTTTGATCAAAACGGGCTGATAAAGGCAAAATAGCTTCACATCTCTCGCTCTCTCTCTCTCGAGGTGTTCCGGTGCTGTCCGCGTGCCGTTCTTTGCTCACTCGCCCCCCATAAAGTCCCGCGCGTAGGTTGCGAAGCCGGAAAATTGCCAATGGCATGAACACCTTTCGTGGGCGAAGGGCGAGAGCGAACCCCACAGTCCGAGAGGAGCAGTGTGAGGTTAGTGTGCGAGGGTGCCGTGTATGCCGTTAAACTACTATTTCAGTTCGCTCCTCGCAGCGCCTGGTATTATTATACAGTTTTATTTCGTCT
The DNA here is from genome assembly GCF_943734635.1 of Anopheles cruzii. Taxonomy (NCBI): domain Eukaryota; kingdom Metazoa; phylum Arthropoda; class Insecta; order Diptera; family Culicidae; genus Anopheles; species Anopheles cruzii. The sequence goes on from NC_069143.1 coordinate 9,924,350, forward strand.
ACCCCGGTTGGTCCCCGGTTTTTGGTGTAGGTCATGTATGCGGAAAACGGGGGATGAGCGTGCGAGCGTGTCTTCAGCCTGGAGTCGGTTCCGGCACATCCAGCCGGAGGGTAAGTTTGCGCCAGAAAGACCCCCCCCCCCCCAGACCCATATGTGGCAGGCGTAATTTGTTTCGCTCGGGAAAATATCGATGAATATCAATGATTTTCATACTAAAACAGATGTGACAATCAATAAATTCGCGAAAAGAGTCAACACACCACCGCCGCCGACCGCCACACACCCGCAGGACTCCGGAAAAAACCCATACGCTGTTGTCGCCGTTGGGCATTTGGGTTGTTGGTCGGCTCCTACGAAGGGTGTCTGCCTCAACAGTGCCCGCAGTGGTAGAGCAGCCTCTTCTAAGGACAACGGACGGATGGCGCTGATAGGGGGGTATTACGCGATAGATACGTAGCAACCACAACAACCACGGAGGAATGCTACAAACGCTTGGCCGACGGATTCATAATCATTAGGCTACGCCCTTTGCAGCGAGCGGGAAACCGGGCCCGCCTGTGGCCTTTCGTTCCGACGGTGTCATTTTTGCTAGCGAAAACTAAGGTGGGCCAACGGTGCGGGACGTGTGCCCATCGATCAGCGATGCGAATGCTTTGAAACTTTCAATAAATTGTTGGCTTTTATTTTTAGCTTACACACACACACCGCTGACGGCTTGCAGAGGACAGCCCTTCGGAGGGTTAAAGACAACGTATCGAACGAGCGAAGACCACCACCATTCGCCAACCTGCCAGTCATGTCGCCTTCTTAAGCACAGCCCCACGAATCTAATTGACGCATATACTTAAGAAAGCGACTCGCATTCGATGCACCAGAAGAGCCTTCTAACAACAGCCATTCCGTGGTCGGGAATGAAGGGGCCGGTCGGGTCCCCCAGGGTGGTGGCGGTCTCCGTTTTGCGCCATTTGATGTCTGCTGCCGGAGTGCCCGGAGAAGAACTGCCATTAAATGGAAATATCGCTTACTGCGCTGCTGCTGCTTCTGTGAGTTCACCGGGTGCTATCGTTTACTAATTCAATTACACTGCTCCAGTTTTTAAATGAAATGATTTGGCAAAAATCCAACACCAGCGGCCAAAAATTAGCCCGAGCCTCCCCCACCCGGAGGCTCTCGAATTCATTTCCGTTTCGCTATCGTAGCCGCCGCTGCCGCCAGGAGGGGCGGACCCTCTTCAGCAGAGGCGGCCGACAGTGAAAGGGAGAAAGATGAACCAATAACTCTATTAGGTAAATGCTATCCATGTCCAAGAAACGCGCTGCAGAGGCGCTATATCCTGGGCGACTTCCCCGGCGCCGGCGCCGCCGCCGCCGCCACCGTCGTCGTCGTCGTCGTCTTCTTGTCGGCCAGTCGGCTACGACCAGCATCCCAGCGGGAGGCCAGCGCGGCTGAAGTGCTGAAAGTGAACCACACCCGCACACTCGTCCGGGACGTCCGAGCTTGCCAAGTACTTAGCGCTAAGGGTGGGAGTTTAATTCGACGGATGAAATTTTGCCAGCACTTCATTGCACAGCTGACTGTAATTGCTGCCATACCAGCCCAGGACATGGCGCAGGCAGGCCTGGCGTGACACACTCTGGAATCTTCGCGCAAAAGCGAGCACACACACAGACACATTATCTGTAGAGGATGCAAATTATGGAACGGGCCGGTTATGGATTCTGGGTACTTTTAATTTCTGCTTTTTTAAAACTCCAGCCATCGACGACATCCGAGGCAGCCGGGCCAAGAGTGAGCGGAGTGAGCACTTTCCGCAATTCGGTCGCAGTTTAAAAGAAGTTTGATCGGATCCTACCCGTGCCCATCGATTTGCCTTTTGATGGGGCTTAAAAAAATGGGCTGGTCAGGCCGATCGTACGACGATTCGTTCGGCGATTGGCATCTGTCAGGGCGACAGTGCGCATGTTTGGTGATTGGCAGTTTGGCAGATGGCTGCATGTAAAAGTACCGTGGATCATGTGACACCCCCACCCCCACTCCCCGGTTGATCGAAACGTTTTATCTAGCGTTCCTGTTCCGGCTTTTGACTAAAGCTGGCCTATGCCAGTTCACACTGTGGTTCGCTAACAATCATATAACAACCGCACGGGTATGCACTTTACCAACACGTACGGTACACCATATCGGCGATATATTGGACTCCAACGGATTCACCGGTGATGGAGTTGTGGAGGTTCTACAAGGTTTGGGTTGATACTGTGCCATATTGTGTGTTTGGGATTCAATAAGGTTTAGGGTAACCCATAAAGCGCACAGACTGCAAGAAAGAAGGAGTTCACAACTAGTGGACGTTACAGCTATGTAGCATGGAAAACGTAGAAATTGACGAACCAGACAGTGATGCATGGTAATGGTGGTGTTGCGGGTGATGATAATGCAACTGTAGAGATTATCGCTAGGGTCGTGCGAAGCATATAGGTACCAAGTGAATATGTTGCCGCCGCCACCCTCACCAACCGACATTACGCTTTCTCTTCAGGCAGGCAGGCAGGCAGGGAGACAAAAACGAGAGAAAACTTTCACGCCGCTCTTTACCGCATTACCGCACCACACCACACCACAGCCCGGGCAGATTGGTGCTCCGGCGCAGGGCGCACTCCGTGGACGTGGAAGATGCGATCGATCTATAGCCACGCTACTTAGTCTTGATGGTTCCCATCCATCCATCCCAGCAAGACGCTGTACGGACGGACGTAAACGGACTGCTGAGTGATGTCAACGCTTGGGCGGGCAGCGGCAATAAGTCACCCACCCACCCCATGGGCATGGGCAAAGGTACTGAAAAGTGGGCCGGCTGCGGCGGAGTGGGCTATATTTATGCGACATTTGCATTGTCATCCACCGGAGCGATAAAACAGGATTATTCAATTAGAGCTTGCGAAAAGATGACGTCCAAAGGCCGGGCCGAAGGAGGGCCCTAAGGGAACGCACAACGTCGCCCGGCTGATGATAGATAGCATGGATGAATGTTTAAATTTATCTCTAATATAGTGATGGCGAGCTTACATTGACGATGAGAACAGCGCCGAGCTGCATGTGAACACTGTCGAACCGTGGATAAACGAGAGAAAGACCATAGTTATTGAATGTATTAAAGTAATTCAGGTCAGGGTGTTTACAGCTTCGTAGTACAGCATTACAATACAGTATTGTTAGCTTGGTTTTGTGGAGGAGCACGGATGGCTATTGATTCTGGTAGATGATTAACGAAGCACTGTTTAGGCTACAACATCCCCTTCCGGAATATCGTATTGTTAATCAGTAGACCTAATACACTACATTTTAGGGTATATATTTGCTCTAAGTACAGAAGGGTGAACGGAGAGAGAGAGACAGATAGAAATAGAAGAGAGAAAGAGTGTAAAGTAATAATCGAAGCGTTTAGCATTCATTTCGACTTCCGTTGTCGTCCGTTCGTGGGTACTTTGGCAAACAACCCTTACGCTGAACGCTGCGGCAGCTACAACGGTGCTGCTGCAGAGGGAGATTAGCTGGTATTCGCACGCCATCGTATGCTTGTACGATGTCATTCAGATGACAGTCTTGTTCGAAATCTAATTTGCATTCTTACAATGCTGCGCGCCGTTCTTTCTGGGTGGGCCGTGCCGAGCGAATCTCCTGCGGGATGGGGTTGAAGCCAGAAGGTTGAACGGTTGCAGGGGGGCTAGGATGGCTCCCCGACTTGAGCACTTTGTTTGACAACTGAAAAGCACGGTCGAGAGGGCGCTGAGAAACGGCGCTGGAAGATTGTGATCCGGGTTTCCGGTAACCATCATCATGTGTTCCGGTAGCGTTGCTCCAGAGATCCGGAGATAATTGAAAACAATTTTAAGTCAGCGCAGCGTCCACTAGCGGCTTCTGCCATGGTAATATCTGTGTGACGCTTCTTGCGAAACGACTGCGTTGCCCCCTCCTTTGCCACTACCACTACTACTACTACGTAATGGCTCGAGATTTAATCTCGGTCGGCTTCCGCCGTTCGCTACTAGCCCAACTAGTTGTACGCGTGTTGTGTCTTCATCAGGACGTGTGCTGCTATATGCTCCTTCTCGCCTTCCGGCCATCCACCACGGTGTCCGTTTGGCATTCTCGGCTTGTCGTTTTAATTCATTTCGATTAGACGCTGCAGAGGATCGTCTGTGTTTCCGGAACGATGCGACGTAGCAGGTTCTTGATAGCAGGCTTGAATCGCGCGGCTACTACCAAGTAGTAGCTAGTAGCAAAACCGGGAATCGGGAACCGGGACGAAGCGCGAATCAGGGAACCGTACCGTATCCCCAGCATACGGGCGCCTACAGAGTGATGCTGGCAGTGGCAGGTAGTAGTGGTTGGGGACTGACTTACTGATTAACAAAATCGCGTCATCATACCGATTCCAAGATGGCGAAGAAAACTGTACACTTTACCAAGGGACATTTTAACAGACGACTGCCAACAGACAACGCGGTTTAAGGTACCGTTGTTAATCTGACGGTAATCACGTGACCATCACTGTAAAGGTGAGCGATCCAAGCTCGAGGATGTATGTTTATTGCGATTAAATTGATAATGGGACTTCTTTCGCCATTTCGCACGGGAACATATGTGGGCAGACTGGTGGTGATGGTACCGGTTTGACGAACGACGACATCCTTTCCCGAGTTGCGGCATCGATTCCACAAGTCAGAAGTCAGTCACGGCGGCGACGACGACAAAAGCAACCACTTCCTTGCACGAGAGCGTTACAGAACACTGGCCGTACCGCCTGGCCGAGCCGAGCAGGAACACGGACCGAAGCTGCTGCAGAGGCCGTGTTCGGAATTCGGAAACAGTGGTGGATAGTTGTTTAATTAAACGAAACGAACTAATGTCCTATTTATTGGGTCACCGGTGTTTTACGGCTTGTGCCACTGTCGCGACTGCTGGTTAGTCTCGTTGGCCTTTGCGCCCTGTCTGTGAGCTTGACTTTGGATGACCTGATGCTGATGCGATGCAACGTTGCAAGTCATGTAACTATTAATCTTGTTGTAGTTGTTAATTATTGTGAGTTTATGAAACGAACGACAAAGTTGTAAATCTGTTGCAGCAAGTACAAGAAAAGAATCATTAGGAAACCAACCCGGGAAGGTGCATACGCGTGGTTCAATCGCACCACACCTATTCGAAACTACACTTCTATTACTCTATGCACTATCCTATTGTACGTAAAGATATTTTATTTTATTATTATTATAACGGACCGAGCCGTATTAAGTACGTTTATATGATGTGATATGTTTATAAATTAGACAACAAAAAAGATTCGTTATATTGAATATATAAGATGTATCAATCATGGATTATCTGTAAGATTGAAATGTAACATGTTACAGACTTGACTTCAAGTTACGGCATTACGGGTGGCGTTATGAAGCACTGCCAGCACTAGCGTAACGATACTTGGCTTACGCGCGCAGAAAACGTGTTACACTCCCCATTAGTCGTTCCATTTGTTGCGCATCGAGTGAACTTTGGTGTAAGGACTGTGAACTCATCGTGAAAAAGGTTTCAATTACAAAGTAACCACCTGTAATGTAACACCCGTTTAGTTGCTAACAAAACTTAATTGCGGCTTTCCGTCGGTGACGGAAGTGGCCAAATTTCCGACATCTTCGGGCGACAACACTGGTCGCACTCAGTCTGTAAATATCAGACCGAACAGACAAACCGTGTGTACAAAGCGAAACAGGAACCGAAATTTAATGGCAGACCCGAACGGGCATCCAATAATCATCAGTCCCCGGTACCGGAGTAACCCAGCCAGAAAAAGGCCGCGAGGGGAACGACAAAGTTTTTTGATTTGAATTTCTTGAAATGGTAAATATGGGGCCCGTAAACTTTATACCCTCCACCATCCAGGAACCGATTCTTCCGCGGGGTGATAACAAACGAAAGTTTGAGAGGGGGGCGAGCTAAGATGCAGAAGCTTTTCGCTGCTGATCATATGGAGGTAGTTTATTTCTAATGACATTATATAAAACTGTTAACGAGAATGTCTGTTAACGAAAATAAGCGGAAAATGTGACGAAAGAATATCTGCTTTGTATTCTGCGCTGCGGCTCTGTATTGCGTCCTGTGCCCTGTGTGCGCCCCAACGTTTGCGGCTACTGTAGCAGATTGTTCCGGCTCCGTCTCGACGTGGGCATGCTCGAGTAGTACAAAGTTTAAACGACAATGTGCAGCTGTAACGTGAAAGCTGAACGATGAACGCCAACCAGGAGCGTTAAGTTGGCAGGGCCACGGCTATCACGGATTCTTTGCCGTCAAGATCGTACATTTCATACTCGGACTCGGACATTATGGTGCTCTCCGACTGATAGCGGAAGGGACGATAACGATCTTACATCGAACCTAAGATAACATTGCACAAGTCTAGCGGGATCAATCGTTGGAACTATGGAGCGTTTTAACCCCAGAACACTATTTGCTCCGTTCCGGTAATGGCTTCCAGGGTCCAACTCAAGTCAGCGATTGATAGCCAAGCGAAGGTGGCAGAAGTGGCACCCTTTAATGTGATTGACACGTTCGTCAAGGATGGTGAGGATCGCGTGAGGTGTAACAGCGGGCCGCTGACGGGTATTAGCGGTGACTCGTTTGTCAAACTATATCTTTCGATTGTCTCTCCCGTCTGTGGGGGGGCCGGATAGTTGCGGATTGCCAATGAGACCAATGCTTTCGGTGGTGGTGGCCGCAATACCGGTCCGACAAAAAGTCCTGATGGATGGGGTGGCTGACTTGGCTGACTTGGCTTGGCTGACTGTACCAGGAGCGAGCCGCGTTGGAAGACCTGGGCACCTGGGGGGTCCCGCGGCGCCAAATACCTTCCACCAGGAAACGCAACTCATTCTAGTTCCATCGGAAGGCGCAGCGTAGAGTGGCACAGTCCATTCGCCCAGAATATTACCGCCGATTTACCGGGAATGATGGAAGTGTAATTAGTTCGCATTCGTTCGCGGCGAACGAGCCCGGCCTGATATTCGCGTACGGTTCGCCGCCAACCAAGACCAAGGATCGATTAGCCCGTGAAGGCGACTGAATGGCCCCGGAGATGAACGCGGGAGCGGGAGATATGATTTATAGCGAGCGTGTGCAGGACCAGAATTTATCGATCTTCGAATTTGTTGCGCCTGGCATCCGGTGTTGTACATGTTGGGCCACTGTAGACGGGCTTCCCCGACCGACCGACCGACCGACCGACGAAAACCACAGAAAAAGCTGATTTTCAATTCTGATTATTTGGTTTTTTTGTTAATTAAAAGTAAGATAATGATGGTGCAATCAGCCCTACACGTTTTTTGTTGTTGCTAGTATCATGTTTCGCCAGAGTTGCTCAAAGTAGCTCGGTTGAAGCAGTGGCGGAAACCACTGTTGTGTTTAAACTATTTGCTATCCTTGTCAAAAACAAACAATAAATAGCAAAACCTATAACTTTATTTTTCACAGAGGAAAAGAAAATTTTTCACAGTATTAGAAAATCGTCGAATCACTGAAAGAGGCATCTTATTGAGCAGTACAACATTTAGAGCTTTTTCGAAAGGATAAAGTGGATTTTGTGCATTTATAAATCACTGTGGATGAGACTTGGGTATATCACTATGATCCTGAATCAGGGATGGAATTTATAAATTGGAGTCTCGTTGGAACAAGTGTATGTTGATGTTCAGAGAGGCCATACTGAATAATAAAGTGTGTTTCAAACCATAAAAATGTCTCCTTCTTATCGCACCTCAAAACTTAATGAACAACATACTATCAGCGGGGTCTATGAACCTAATTTACTAGTAATAAACAAACAATAGTTAATAGTTACCTTCATTTTAACTTCTACAATCTAGTACAGCTTCATTTACACATCCACCACAAAGAGCGTATTCAAACATGCCCTAATGATCCGGAAAAATATTGTTGGTAACGCATCCTGGATGTCTGGCTCGGGCAAATTAGGTAGTGTGAGACTCTTGAGGCGCACGCCAGTTCGGGGTCGGCTCGGCTACCCGGTTCTTTTTATTCTGGACCACAAAACAGCGCGCCATTACGGATAAAAAAAATAATCCAACTTCGCCAATCGAGCGTACGTAATTTGAATCGGTTTTCGCACGGTTCGCTACTGCCGGGCTCCCGGTGCGGTTCGCTTCCGGTGCAGACCGTAGGGCGGCGGCAATGCTGGGCCTCATCCGGGGGCCTGCGCCGCCACCGGTGAAGCTTTCGCTGACGTCGGTTTCTCAATCGTCGGGGCTTCAAATCAAGCTTTCGGTTGGGTTCGGTTTTCGGGGTGCTGATTTCGGTCGACAAGCCCGATCGGAGGTTATCTGCTGCGGACAGAACGGAGGTCGCTTCGTACCCTGGTCTCGGTTCCTGGCCTGAAAATGGGATGTAAAAGTTGATATAGTTAAAAAGCGCCACCGAAGGAGTCGGGGCGACCAAGGCGGGGCGGCGTTATATACGGTGCCGAAATAGAGTTGGCTGACCGAGGTAGACTTGCCGAGCTATAAGATTTATGAAATTTCCAAAATATATCCCCAAAAATTCGTCTGTTTCTCGAGCTAACGGGCGCGCGCGCGCGCGCAGCTCCAGCTGCTGCCAGCGTTTAACGAACGTAAAACAGATACCTTGCGAGAACCCCTGGGAGAGCTCTTCGAAAGCAAGCAGGAAAAATCGAAAGACCACCAGACCACCAGGAGGCTGTGGTCGTCTCCCGGCGGGGCTCTACGTGAGACGTGCGACGAGCCTGGCGCTGCCAGTGTCGTGGAGGTAGCAGTGTGTGACTGATTCTCCAAAGAGTTGTACGACAAGCATCACGGCACCGCATTCGACAGGGTTTGCGACCAACGGGTCCAACTTGTGAGTCGTAAAATCAAATCTGATAACACACACACACACACGGCCAGGAAGACAAAAGGGGCCCACCACATCCCACCGTCTCGATCGACTCGACCGCCGGCGATGTCGAGTCACTAGGGAAAGGATTGAGCCCCAAGTGGGCATCGCATACGAAGCAGAAGCAGAACGGCTACGATGAGGATGACAACGCGACGACGACGGGACGACGGGACGACAACGAGTACGAGGACGACGACTGCAGGCTGTGCCTGCAAATCTCCAAAACGATAAATTTTCCCGGTTTTTCTGTTTCCCTCTTCTTGGTCCACTTATTCGCGTTACAATTTTGGGCTGCTGGCAGCGTTCTGGCAGCATACAGCTCAGCTCAGCTCAGTCAGCCCGCGGCCCGCAGAGGACAAAAGTTAGTATCGCCTAGTTATGTCGCACAGGGAGATGGGGAGAGCAAGTGGGGGGGAGAAACCGACCGATGGACCGGGGTAGAGCCAACAGTGCCAGTTGGTGTCGATGGCACCGTAATGGGCCCTACTGGGGTATGGGCCCATTGTGCTAAGTATGGAATTCGCGTTTCTTAAGGATTTTCCAAGGTAGGGATGCCTCGGGGCCTGCACTCTGGGTGTAGTAGCACTACACCACCGCCACAACGTAAGGGACCACTGGCTCCGGGGAAGAAAAAAACAGAGAACACACAGACGTGAATTGGGAAACAACCGGCCCAGATCGGCGGAACCACTGAATGATGAACAAGAGAGCCACCCAAGATCCACGAAATGGAAACTTTAATCACCGGGAACATTGTGTTCCACAAAGCCAGCGCTCCGGTTCGCTACGCTCGGCCAGCAGTGTATCGAAGAAGCTTTACAGCAGGTTGGGGTTGGGGAAAAGTACACGGAACCTCCACCGATCCTGGTGCTGTGTGCATACGCTTAGGCAGACGCGACATCCGTAGGCAACCCAACCCACCGGCTGTACAGAATTTATTTCCCAATTGGTAAAATGTGACGCAGCGCAGCACTGGAGCGCTGTAGGTTTCACACACAATCGTCACCAGGACGCTATGAAGGGACTTGGGAACCCTGCTTCAATCTGGGCCACATGGGCATGCTGGGGTGTACAACTAAGTTTCCATCATTCCCACAACTTGGTTGGCATGGCGCTAGCTTTGGTTATAATTCATCTATCAAGCACTTGTGCCATTACGTGGGGGTTTGAGCGTCATTGACGCGTGCTGTGAAGTCCATTGAGAGTGAAAGTTTGAAGTTCATTTTCCACCAGGGGATCATCAGTTCTTCGTTGTCGACACGAGTCTCTCGGTAGCCCGCAAAAAAAACCGAATACCTGGAGGTGGAATCTGCCCGAGGTTGTCTATTATGGGCTAGGCTGGACGCCTATCTCATCTGCGCCCATAGAAACACCCGTTTGATACGCTGGGACCAAACGCAGACCTCCAAAACCGAGGCAGAAAAAGTAGACATTCAAAAAACTCCCGCGAAGCGATGGAAACTTCCTGGGGCACCTAATGTGCCTAACCCACTGGGCGAGGCGGGACGAAAGGATGGTTCGCCGGGTTTCGTTCACGATGTTGGCGTTTGGGTAAGTCGTTTGCTATTTACACCTGTCAAGATTCGAAGTGTGTAGTTAAAGTAGCGTACAAATTCGTTCCACGTCCACGTGTTGTGGCTAAAGGAAACAATTAGGAACTGGTTCTGGTAGTCCCGCGCGGTAGCGGACACACCGGACCGGTTGACGATTCTCGGTGGTATGGATGAGGTATCGAGCTTCAGGGAGCTTCCGTCACGTCACTTCCGCACAGATGATTCCGCCTACAAATACTGCTCCTTCGGAAAGCGATGCACACCATTTTGCACACGGTCCGGCATCTAATGTCCGGAAGCACGGCACGGACTGTGACTGTGTAATTAAATTTTGTCGAATACGAATTAATTGTCTCGCTAAATGATGACCCTGTCGGCCTATAGGTTGGCCTTTATTGATTACTAGCTGTTGTGCCGGTGCGTTGAGAATCTTTTGGGAATTTTTATTTCGTGTTCAGAGATTTGGTGAAATTTTGGTCAATTAATTAGAATGGGGCTTGGGAAAAATCTCTTGGCTCCATTGTACATGAAGTAAGCTCCATTGTACATGAAGTAAGTAAGTAAGTACATCTTACCCTTTATATTTTCCATTGAAAATGGTCGCTTCGACGATGATGATGCCCACTAACTGGTTTATGGTAAGCCGAGTACCTTTAGAAAGTGTCGGCGGATTGAACTTTTTTCAAGATAGTAATCATAGCTACAAAAACTATGTGACGGCAGTCCTGGCAAATCAAGTGAGCTGGGAGCTGGGTCCAGGCCATCAAGTTGGTGGTGCATAATGAGCTTAGCAAAAACGGACCCGCTAAAGGTGCGCAACGGGAACCATTTCGAAATCGAGAACTCGCTGCCCAAAGTTCCACTCTCTCTGCCTCTGCCTCGAGTGCCTCCAGTTTCTGCACAATGATGTGATCGGCGCTGCGGTTTCGCACGGACCACGTGGTTCGCGTGGGGCGTCAACATCCGCACTACTGCGGGAGTGTGTATCGAGCAGGATAATTGACTACTCCGCACTCCGGCCGTTCATTCTTGTAAGCGCCTCTGTAAGGACCGACGCCCAACAGGCAAGACCAACATAAAAGGAACGGAACGGAAAGCGGAAACACGCAACAAAAACGGCGCATTAAACGCATCACGGGAACCAGAACCGGGCAAAAGAACCGGGCGCGGGTGTAAGGATGCAAGTGGGTGGGAAGAAGAAAAAAAAAACCTTCCAGCTATTGCGCACCAACTTATTGTGCAGTTTATTGTCTGTATATTACAAAGACATTCATCATTTTCGTAATAGCATTAAACAACGTGAGTTGGCGGGAAAAATGGCGGCGAAGTATAAGCCGCGAACCCAAAGCACAGCGGGGGCGGTCCGCGAGCAACGTCGTATACCGTACAGGACGCTGTTAGCGGCGGGGAAAAAAAAAGATAGAGAGAGCGAGAAAGTGAAAGATAGATAAGAAAACACAGTGGCCCATTATTGCCATCGTAATTACTCGTTTTTCAAAAGGACACCATCGCAGGAGACTCGTAGACGTGCAGCAGCAGCACCAGCAGCAGCGTGGAGTAGCGTGGGAGCCCGGGGCACTGATCGGCTCCGAGACACGCATCGGCTCCTATCATGCGCGACCGCGGAAACACTGATTTATACATATATTAATATTCATTTCTTGTCGGGAACCGGGGGGTTTTTGGGGGAAGGGTTCGTGGGCCTCATCCCCGAACAAAGTCCAACCACGTGTCCTACGCACGGTACGGTACGTATGCTACACTAGCTGTTGGCCCACTCCCCACAAAAACACCGCCTAATGAGTGTTCTGTGACGACGTGGGAGTTGAGGGGTGTCAAAACGAGGGACGTATGGGGGGACCACCTGGTCGAGGTTGGTTGGTGGATGGGTGTCGTACGTTTGGAGATCGGCAAAGGACGACGCCCCATTGCAAGTCAGAATGATACGAGAGTTCCAGCGTTCGGAGTTCGTTCCCGCCCGATGGACGTTGGGAACCGAAAGTATAATGGGAAAGCGATTCGGTTCGGTTCGGTTTCGGGAACGCACCGCACCGGGACGTGTAGAGCCCGCCACGCACGCCATCTGAGGCCACGAAGAAAGCCCGCTCGTAATGCGCCGGTAATGTCAGTGTCAAAACGTGGCAATTTACGTGGGATCTCCGAGAGCCCAGCAGGAGGGCGGCAGAGAATGGGGCAAACAGTAGTCTATAGCTTCGCTCCAATTACAACGGCCGCAGAAAAATTGGAAGATGGCATAGCGGCAGTAGTGGCAGAGAATCGAGTGCTGTAGTCTGTAGAAAAACAGCAAACCGCACTGAATTGAAGAAACCTCCGTTACCCTTTCTACAACAACAACTTCTACGGAGGACTACCGTGCTCGGTTGTGGCCCGGTCCGTAGGTCATCCGTTACACCAATTAATCGGTTCCCGGTGGCGACCGACATCTGAACGATATTGTGTTTACTGGCAAAGTACAAACTTTATGGTTAACAAAAAAACAAATTCATCAAACACTTACTTTTGCACGTGTTTTTTAGGTTCTTTTCCCAAACTACCAAATGGATAACCCCGTCCTACACGTCGGTCTAGTCCTATGCCCGACGATCCCCAAGCCCGTCTTTGCCTGAAAAAAAAACTCGACAACCCCTGCAAGTTGTTTACTAGTTTCGTGAGAAACCTGATGAAGTGGAAAAGAAACACCAACAGCAGCGAATCCTATGCCAACCTTCCACGCCTATTATAAGTTAGATCTTCGTAAAAAACAAACAAGATCCACTCCAAAGAACGAAAAACAATACAAAACGCTATCAGATTCAAAACAAAACCAAGGAAAAAGGAAAGGAAAAGGTACACGAAACAAACTGGCCGCCGTAGTTACGCATCATTAGCGCACACCTAGCTGGCAGGGTTCGGTGGAATGCAGAACCCCCTTCCAGGCAGGCAGGCAGGCAGTACTTACAAGTTAGTCGCCGTTAAACGAGCATCAGCAAGAAGGGCCGCTGTTAGGCGCCGCTAGCGCGACTAACTGCCAAACCATGTCGAAGGAAACACCATGTCGCCGCGCATCCGTCGCACGGCAGGCCGTCGAGCTGCACGCACCTGTCGCCACACAGTCAGGTGTGGCGGGAGGGGGGGGGGGGGGGGCGGTGCACGGTAAACCTCTCAGCTTACTGCCATTTACTCCGCCGCAAAGTGGCGCATAGCATAGCAGAGCTGGCTGGCAGCTAACAAAGCGGGGAACCCACGAAGAAATAATAGCCCAACCCAAGAGAGAGAGCCAAGTTGACAAGCAAAACTAGCGCCGGGAACAGCAGCGGGCGCGGGGGGCTTTGGCCCTTGCGTCAAGGTCGGGCGATCCTGTGAAGAGTACGTACGCACGCACGCGTTCCATTCCGGCAAGGTAGGCTTCGGCAGTCGGCCCTGTCCCTTTGCGAATCCTCGAAAGCTCGACAGAGGAGCAGCAGTTGCCGGGCAGCCCACAAGAAGAAGGCCCGAGACCGAGAAGGCCCAACTACTGAGCCAACGCCATTTTCAGGTCAGCGAGAATGTCCTGTCGACCTGGCGGAGCCGCCGCGTGGTTTGCACTCTGCTTCCGATGCACCGATTCAAGCTCCATACATCAGCTATCGGGTTCGGGAAGTGCGCACGAGAGTTAGGCTTGCGGGGGAAAAGACGCCCTTTTGGCACCGACTTTCCGAACGACCCAAGATCCCCGGCCCGGCTAGTAAAGCGACCGTCTTACTTCCTGCTTTATCCTTTCCTGCTACTTTTTTTGCATCCTTTTTTGCTGCGTAAATTTTGAAAGGTTGTCCCTGTTGATGGCAGTTTTATTCTCTGTCTAGCAGTTCCCCGCGGCTCGGCCCATTGTGTCCTCGGACTCGGCACAGACATATTTCGCTCCTCGCGAACTCGTACCACTTTGCCCGCGTACGGCCTTTTTTGCGTCGTTATCGACTGCGAAATGGACCGTAGTCCGTCCGTCGGGGCTTCGGGGAGAGGTCTCTGATGGACGGGGATTTTAGTTTTCCCGCGATTGGCCCGCACGCAGCGACGAGTCTGCGAAAACGGGCGAAAGCGAGCAGTTTTTAACCCGCAACGCAAACAGGCGGCCTGGCCGGAACCGTGTTGACATTTCATTAAATCGATTACTGCGCGACCGGACCAGACCGGACCGGACCGGCGCGCTGCATGTGAGGGAGGAGTTGGGGGGTGCACCAGCACCAGTCAACAGCGTATTAATATTGGCTTCGCCCCGGCGGTAAATAAAATCTCGAGCAAACAGGCGAGCTGCGATTTTTCCACCCGCTTTTTGTGATTGGTCGTCCGTCTTTGTCTTTGCCTAGAGCGCCGAGAGTTAGCGGACAGTCAATCGGTTACTCGGTGGGTCTCGGCTCCGGCTCCGCAAGGTCCGCGGCTCAAAACATTGGCCAAGAGCAAGCTTCTTCCAAGCCTGCCAATTCCCAAGTGGCTGAAAAGTACACACCCTTCGGGACAGTGCGGACGGTGGCGGCCTATTGACTCCGAAGGCGATGCGTCGCCTCAGCGTCAGCGTCAGCTGTGTGTCTACTCATTTGCAGCGATTGCGATTTGCCTCGGCGGGGCAAAAACTCGTGGACAACCGGGCCCCCTAGTCACACCAGGTGACTACGCGGAAAGGTTGCTCAACTCGGGGAGCGGTCGGCGCGGTCGTTATTGCGTACTTCTTAAACTGGCGCAGCGCTGGCAAAAGATGGCGCGCTGCACCGGTTGCAACTGGGGTGCCCGAGTGTTCCGATGCAGGCAGAACTGGTCTCGGCTCTATCGTGCCTCGCCCTTCGCTAGGCGGCCCCGGTGATAGTTCCTTGAAGACGCTGGGTAGCCGAGGAACACGCTGGAGCTTATCCCGGGTCCGAAGACAAAAGTTTTCCATAATTTATTACACTCGCGCGCGCGCGCGAGTGTGGTAAAATTTTAATGACTCATTAAATCTGGCCGAAGATTTTTCACTTAAGTTGCCGGGCTTCGCACTAACCGGCACGAGGAGACGACGCCGAACTAAGGAACGCGCACGGCGAATGCTGATGCTGACGCCGGGTTACCTCTCCGGGGGCCGTTTGCAGGCGCGGCCACACTTGGCGCGTCCTCGAATTACCCGGTCCTCTCTCGGGCTCTCGGTCGCGATTCCGGCTCGACGCGGACGGCGAAAGCTGATGACAAGCTGATGGAAAGACGGATAGCAAGAAGTAAAAATTCGAAGCAACTCGCGGGAAGTTGGTCGGAACTTCTGGCTGGGGGGTGGGTCTAGGTGGTCTGGTCGCGAAACCGTGGGGGGGCACCTACACGTAAAGCATCCTTCGGGCCCTTCTCCCTTCATATTTGCAGCTCTCGCGCTTGTTCCCGCTGCTATGTCTCTATTTCTCACTCTCGCTCCCTCTCTCTCCCTTTCTGTTCCACCATAGAATGCCGTCATATAAAATAACCTGGAACCTGCCAAGAGGCTGGAAACGGAGCCATAAAATATTTTAATCCACCAGCTGTCGGCGAATTCATTCTCCTCGTTTTCGCGACCACTGGCGACGGTGGTAGTAGCCTCCGGCTCCGGTCGTAAACTAGCGCAGCACCAAACCCAAACTTACGATTCCGACTGTCAGTCACATAAATCCCTTCGCTCCTGCTGCCTCTGCTGCCTCCGCTGCTCAAGTCGCCCGTTTGTGCGCCGACCATTGCATTAATGTCACCCGGTTGTGTGGCTTATTTGTGGAAAATTATAACAACAGAAATCAAAGTCAAGCACTTGAATGCTCCCTGACCGGCTGCAACTGATGCGGCCATAATCAGCGTCTTGGGGCCTTTCACCGACGGATCCGACGACATGTCCGATGTCCGGCCTTTCCCTAACGCGTTAGAAAGTGGCTGCTAAAACGCGAACCAATTATGTTATTGTTGGATAACTCAGCCGGAGCCGATATCTGGCACGGCTTTATCTGCCAGTCAACCAGTGCTCAGCGCAACCAGAGTTTTACCAATGAACTTCTTCTCGCCCACCTTCTTGCCAACTGCCCGACCCCGACCACGCCGGCGACCAAAAGTGTGATAAAGTGCTTTACGCTCAGGAAGAGTTTGACAGCAGGTCCAACGGAGTTCGCCGTGGCCGAAGTCGCCCAACACCGGAGGTCGCCGGCCATGATGAAGGATCTGGATATGAATCATGCTCCTTATGTCGCCCACTGTTCGTTTCATCCACTTTTTATGTTGTTCTTGGCACCAGGGTACTTCCGAGGAGAGATGGGCGAGCGTTAACTTCTTCTTGCCCTCGGTGGATGAAGTTTGCGTCGTTCGGTTCGGCCGAAACCGATGCACAGCGTTCGTTTCCGGTTGATATTATAGGAGCTGGCATCAAAATTTACTATCATATCAACGCCAATCTCCTTTTTCGCCCTGCAGGGCCGAGGTTCTCGAGATGCTCGTAGTTCTAGCGCTAGCGTAGTCCGTCGAGCGAGGGTAACGATTCCGCTTCCCACATGCTTCTCCATCCGAAAGGAATGTTGCTCTCTTCGTCGTCGTCGTCGTCGTTGTCTAGCCGCAAGCAGTCGGTGTTGGATTGGTGTAGCCATAGTTCTCCGTGTTACACACATTAATTTTTGGGGTTAGCCATCGCTGGGTAGCGCAGAACCTAAAAGATCGTCCGGCAACAGAAGATTTACTCGGGGATTGCATATTGAATTCCTGCCCCTCGGTACAATATATACCAGCGCAAAGGGTGTATTCCGTTCGCCCCCTCTACCACCCCCATTCTGGCTGCGTCGTGCAAGAAAAGGTATTAAGGTGCTGGGTTAGACGAACGTTTTATTTATACTAGCTGGCAGCGACGTTTGCCAGACAGAATGCCAAGAATTATTGTGATTCCAGCACGGTACGAGATTCTCTGCTTTATGCGTGTGTAGGTGGTTGCTCTATTGACGACTTGATATTGACCCGGAGATCCGGATAGTTGTGCCTTTGGGGTAGCCACTCCTACATCACTTTATTAGCAAACATAAAAATAGAGTGTGCCACAGTTTTGTCAATCTCTCGGCCGTTGGCCAGTCATTAGAATATCGCTCTTGACTGACTTACCATAGAAAAGCACGTCCGACTCGTGCGCCACGTGGCGGTACCGAGCCAAAGTTGTGGGACATCAGGAAGCCACGGAACCAATCAATATCGAATGTTGACGATTGTTTTCAGCATCTTCCAAATGCAACCATTAAAGGCTAACGCTATCGCTATCGCGTAACAACTCGATGTTATGTGATGTAATCACAATTACATACTCTATTTCCAATTCATTTAGTTACACTCGCAGTATTTACCGGTATACAACCGGACCATTTTTTAAGGAAATCTCTCCATGCACTCGTTCTTTTTCGTGGTCCATTCCGATCGTAAAGTCATGCTAGGACGATGGTGTTTGCCTTCGATAACTTTGCGCAAAAATGGTGTTTCAAACAAATCGTGTTTCATGTTAAGTTAAACATGAAATTAAAATGTGTTATTATTACCACTGAACACCCACAGATATTGAAACCTTCCTAAATTGTTTTGCACACTGAGATAAGCTACTCAACGAAGTGGCGTACTTTTGACTCGTTCGAGCATAGGTAACAACACGGACCAATTATGTTCAAACTGTTAACTACGTTAGTCAGTGAACTACGAGTTCCGCGAACTCGCGCACGAACTTCAGAAAAAGCGTTTAGTTACAAGCTTATGATTTCTAATTAAGTTGAACCAACATAGAAAACAAATCATTGATCAATTAATGAATTTCAGAAACTTTCTCTTGAGGACATTTATAGATTGGACTCATCTTTCCGTAGAGATTTACACAGGAAAAGCATATAAGAAATAAAGAGTTAAAATTGATATAACTTCTTTCAACAAAACATTTATTTAAAACGAATTTATCTTAATTTCAACAATTCTTATTTATTTATCAAATGCATTAATAATGAAAATATTCTAATACCTTGTGCTGCCTAAAAGCATTTGGAATAGATTCCGTCCTTCGTGGCGAGCGGCCTACTTTCCTTGCACAGTTTTTTAGTAATGAAAAATGACACAACACGCATTGTGTTTTGTCCGCAGATCATTCGTCTCGGGCAGTATGGATCAATCGGATCCTATGGGAACTGGTTAGCTCAAATCCTTCATCATGGTCCGCATCAAATTGTCTGCTGACGATTAAAGTATGGTTCTGCACGTTCTAACAGATAATTAAAAAACCACAAACATCCTACCCTATCCTACATAAGTTTCGTTGAACGCCAAACGGAGCTCATATTTGTTCTATGCTGTTTAAGATTTGTGTACATTTGACCTGCAATGGCTTAATTCTCCGATATGCATTGATAATCGCACTCACACTATGGCTACGTAATAGCAAAAGTTGTATGTCCACAAAATTTCTTTAAATCTATCGTTGATCAGTCTTCGATAAAAACGCCTCTGAATAATGTTTGTTTGGCTTTATGCTTTGTCTATGTCTAAATTCTTCACTCCGCTACCACATCCGTATCCTGTTGCCGGGAGGTAATGTTCGGATGGCAGTATGTGTAGAAGAATAACATCAGGCTGATGCCAATCATGAACGTTGCTGTTGGAAAGCCACACAGTACTGCGGTGCAGAACGCCGACTGGCGTATCGTTGGGTGGCGCACGAACAGAGCATACAGCACTGCACAGGCAATGGTTTCCGCAAAGCATAGCGAGTAGAATAAACTGTATCGCAGTCTCGTAGGGCCCTCGTGCAACGGAATGTAGTTGAAAATGTACACCAGGCCGAAGGCGCTGGATAGAAACAGACGCTGGCCAGTAGAGTCGCCGCAGAAGCAGGGACGCTCGTAGAAAAATATCCAGAGAGCCATAAGGAGGGCATGGCAGCCGCACGCCAACCCAGTGTAGAGAGGAAACACACTGGCTACGGTTGCAATCGCCAAGACTCGGGCGACCGTTACCGAGAACTGCCAGGCGATTTGTACAATAGTACCGGACCACGGAATGTGACGTTTGTCGGGCCGCGCAAATCGGACACACCGATAGTGGGACGCCATGCACCAGGCAATGCTGCCCATAGCACTGATAATTGACAACATTTGCAGCAACGTGATAGGACCGGTAGAGAGCACAATGGTTAGCTGTAGGATCTTTTGCGTGGTTACCTCCAACAAGCATTCGAAGATCCTGAGAAGCGCTACGTCGTTGTCTTCTTGCACCAGCTGTTCGTACAGGCGTTTCTGTTCTAGTTGATCTCCTTGGGCTTTGGCTTGATAGCATGCGTGCGATAGTCGGAACGACCGCAAGTAACGACACAAAAATGGCATCAACACGACGCACAGTAAGATGCTGTGACAAGGTTGCGTTGCACACCGTTTAAGGCGCGTATCCTCCAAGTACATTAATAGATTCAGCAATGCCGTGATGATAGCGGGCACTATAAGGGCAGCCAGGGTCAGGGCGAAGTAGTTTAGCCGTTCGGTTTTGTAGTACTGGTACGACAGCATCACGGTTAAGGCTAAGCTTGCCAGCCGCATTAATATCGAAACCGCCGTCAGCAGGATGTCCGAGCGTTCCACATTGTATCCCGGCTCGTCGGTACGAGTGAGGAATGTTAGCTGCTGGTTCACCATCGTCGTCAACTTTGAGCCATCAGTCAGCGACTGGTCAGGGTTTTCGAGGGGCACGGCCGAATTCATCGTGTGTTGTTCAGCGACCAAATCACAGCACGTTCGACGCACAGAATGCTTTGTCAACAGTCTCCCGGTGGCTTGTTTCACTTCGAAGTACTTCGTTACGATTAAAACGCACCGTGGCGACACAGCATTGTACCGCAAAGCAATGCAACAGATTGAAGGAGATCTGAAACATAAACAAACCAGTGGGGGTAGTTAAGGCTACTCTAACGTACAGGTAACACCACGAGCTGGCTGGCTTGGGCCAGGTTCGTTAGCGAAATTTTACCAACTGTTTTCGTCCTCATCAACGGAACTGCTTGGTGTGTAGTAACCGTCCTGTCATTTTGCAGCAGCGCATGCGCTTCATCTTTTATATACAGTTGCCACGGCCATGCAGTAATGTTAGTTGGTTACGATAGCATTTGTTTACATTCCAACGCAGTTCCTGAAAAAGGATAATGGCTTTTTACCTAACACCACACCGTAAAACTATCGATATAACCTGAAAATACAGAGACCTTCGTAAACAGCATAGCACTCACAAATGACAGCTGCCATTTGTACAGGATTCGACTCTCAATTTTGAGTACCTTTCACTGCTCGATTCGGGTTCGGGTATTGTTGCGATCGCATCTGATTTCGAGTGCTTCACACTGACAAACCGAATATATTTAAGAAAATGCTAAAATTTGAAGCGTCTAAAGCGAAATGGACGTTAAGTTCTGGGTTAATTATTTCGACTATGTTTTAACGGAAGAAAAATGAAGTTAAATACAACAGGCTGGTAATAGGCTTCAGTTTGGTTTTGGGTTTGCTGCGTTAGCATCGATCTTTTACAGCAGAGTGGTTACCGATTATTACCAATGAGCTTTTATGCGAGTTTGGTAAAAACGGCAAATCAATCTGTTGGTAGATGGTATTGGTGAAATGAGCTTTCAAGTTCGAATCGGACATATACGAATAACGCTCGAAATTATTATCAACATAATTCTCTAGGAATTAAAGCTTGAATAATGCTAATATTACTCTATTCACCCATACTCCCGCAAATCAAGCATAAACACAAGTTGTTTTTGTCGAACAAAACTAAACGGTTGCCAATCTTCTTATCTTTTCCTGAGCGACCGAAAGGGGCAACCATCAGCGCAGGATCAAATGATTTCCTGCCGGCGTCGTCCTTAGTCGTTTCATTCATTAGTCGATTCATTCGTTCTGTGAACCTGCACACTGAAGGTACATCTACACGTTCTCTCCGACTATTTTGTGCTGCACAGCACCGTGTAGCAATATTTAGGTTTGATAATAAAGTGCATAATACTCCCTCTGGGATGTATTCGATAAGCGTTTAGGGGACCTTGTATTTGTGAGTGTGTTGAGTGATAGTGCTAATCGCAGCCGATTACGAGGATCAGCCGTGTTCCGCGTATTGACTTGAGCATATTTGAATTATTTTTCGCTTTAATCCAGTGTCCTCCGAACTTGAGTGTCTAGACAGAGCGGCGCAGAGCACCATTCAGCAGCGCAACAAGTAAGTATGTGACCGATCGTCTTAATGTGCGTCTGTCGCGAGTGTGTTGGAGTGGCGCACCATACACAATCTGTCAAATCCAATCGAAGCAGGTTGTTCTGTTTTCCTAAAGTGATTTTATTCTTCCACACATCACCCTCGTCGTCAACGAATGCGTTTTTAACAGTTGAGGGAACTTTGCTTCTATTTGTGCTAGTGCGTCATTAATCTGGAAAGACAGATCATTTTCGGTATAAAGTGAATAGAAAAGTCCGCGAGATATTCTTGTTGATATTAAAGAGCCCTTATCAACTCCTTCTTTCTCCGTAGTTAACATTCTGTGTGGTATAATTGCGATAGGTCTCTCAGCCAGGGATACAGTGCGTTGTTAGAGAATGCAAAGCAAAACCTGTTACCGTTCTATTTCGTCATACACTTGATCTGCATCGGAACACACCGTTCAACTTATCAAAATTTCACCACAACGATGATAACGGTAAGATAAATAAGTATTGTGTGGGAAATAATATGTCATAACATGCGTCCCTTTTTCTTTGATGTAAACTAAATTGCGTATCCTCTTATTTGTTCGAACACCGCTCAAACAAAAACATAAAACATAACACATAAAAACAAAGTAAATAGCATGATACGGTTTGTGGGCGACACACTGTTCCGGTAATGGTGTGCAACTATAATTCGTATAGGCTTAGTTTTCTGGCAGCAATTGCCAGACTGCAATTAGATTTTACGTTAACATCATCTTTTTTATTGAACTATAGAGGTTTTGAATTTAAAGCTATATTTGCGTTTGGTTAA
The DNA here is from genome assembly GCF_943734635.1 of Anopheles cruzii. NCBI lineage: Eukaryota > Metazoa > Arthropoda > Insecta > Diptera > Culicidae > Anopheles > Anopheles cruzii. The sequence goes on from NC_069143.1 coordinate 9,946,876, forward strand.
AGTATGTAATCAATATTTTAAACTAACAGATGATAGTCTGCAATTGGATAAACTTTTCTACAATTTCTACAAAAGTTAAGACCAACAACAAGAAGCACTCCTAGCTATTCAATTCAAGCACTAATTTATTGCTAGGTTTTATCGTAATCATGTTCTTTCGCCGGTTGTCGGGTTTCACGCTAATTGAATGTTAAACAAAGGCGTGTGCGGTCCTACCCTTTAGGTATGGAGCGGCACCAAAAAGCGATTCCAACCAGACCAAGCTTATCGGGACAGCACTAGCTAGGAATGGAAGAGTAAACATAGCATTCCTATTAGCGTTTTCGACAATACACTTATCCAAACAAACCTATCTACTGTCTTGAAGAGAAAAGAAGCTCTATTCTTGGCTGCTTTGTAAATAGAACTATTGTACATCAAACATTTCAGCTCCATTTTAATCTCACCAGGGACAAACACTAAGCGAAACAGGCATAAGTTTCCATCTCAAGAAAAATGTCGTAACCAACAGTAAATTTCAAGAGAAACTTCGTTACCAAACATCCGTCTGTTTTCTATGAAGACGGGCGATTTGGTACATGTTTAATTTGCAATAGATAAGTATCAAAGTTGTGCGCTAATGCACTTTAGGGTATAAGGTATTTGAATTAACTATAAATTACTAACTAGCTAAACCAGCGACACTATCCCTCTTTATTATTCAACGCCGCCTGTTTATTGGGCTATAATCGTTACTATGTTCTCTTATTTGAAAATATAGCGATTGAGTGTCACGAAGCGCCACAAAATACCTGAACTGGTATTTCTGGTAGCCGCCGTAGCGTTGCCGCTGGCAGTTGGTCGAATCGTGGATGATAATGTTGCCGGCTCGAACGTTCTACAGAACACAGACTTTCCGGCGTTACACCCTGCACCAAACGACACATCGACCGCAGCTGACGCACAAGACGTGCATCTATTAAATGTGACTGAGTACAATATCGAAGCTAACTCAAGCTCGAATTGGACAGGAAGCCACCTGCCTGCGTACAGTGTGGCACATGGATCAAGCAACTTAAACACAGTAAAATTGCCTGCCGTTGGCAATTCCTCTGCGGTAGTTAGTACTGTACCAACTATATTGTCACGAAGCAATGAAAGTAATCCAGTCACCGTTTCATCCGGTAGTGGCAACAATACAATGGTATCGGCTACCACTATTCTCACCACAAGTAGTAGTACAACAAGTACCACTGCAAGTCCAATCTTCCATACGTCAACAGCATCGTTCAGTGCTCAGTGGCCGGTAGCGCCTATCGCACTGTCGATCAATTCCACTTCACCCAGAGCGGTTGTTGCACCAGCGATCGAATGCTACCATGCATCCCCGTCGCAATGCAATGAACGAAGAGGCGACTGTGAATGTGTCGTTGATCCGTTTATACCGGGTGCCCTGTATTGCTGCAACGTTACCGACATCAATAGAGCGATTGCGTGTGCGACAAATGCAGCGGAAACGCCGAACTGGAAGTACTTGCACATGCGAAACGTTACTGTGCGTGAATTAGCTTTGAACGTATCGAACCGCTACATTAAGACGCTGCTCTCATTGGCCATCACCGACGGATCAATACAACGCATTAGCACGTCGTTCGCGCGCTTCTCAGCCCCGGTTTGTGTGAACATTTCGAACAACAATATAAGCGAAATCGAACCCCGAGCCTTCCGTGAGCTGCGGAACCTTACCATGCTAGATCTGTCGTACAATAACCTTTCCACCATACCGTCGACCAACGGAAAATTCCGGCTCGACATACGGTAAGTATACAATGCGGGCTAAAACCGGGTATAAACTGTTGAACATGGTTTACTTGAAACATTTTTAGCGGCAACGTGGGCATGTTATGCAAGTCCCTGCTGGAGTCGCTCAAGAGCGGGGTAAAGTTCAAGGATCCAGAATCAACGTTCTGCCTAACGAATCGAACCTTTAACTGGTTTAATTCAACTGACACGCTACCCCTGCATCAACTAGAGACGATCCAACGAGTGCAAGATGAGTGTCCGGAAAACTGCACCTGCGAACTGGATCGTCTTAACTTCGATCTCAATAATACCGAACGGAAGACGATAACGATACGTGTAGACTGTAGCAGCCTGGGGTTGGCGAAATTCCCCGAGAAACTACCAGCTGGGACGGTAACGTTGAACATATCGAACAACAATGTAAGTGCCGGTACTTGACTAGATGAAATTCACGTCTTGTGAATAATTATTTTTCATTGTTTTGAACATTATTGTTTAGATTACAAATTTAGAAGCATTGAATACTCCGCCCTACGAATCGCTGTTACGGCTGCATGCCGACAACAATCAAATCAGCTCATTGAGCGACCTTGAGGGGATGGACTTCATCTCGCGGTTTACGCTGTTTTCTATTCGTCGCAACAAGCTGAAGACGGTACAATCGTATATCTTCACCAAATCGCTCGACCTTGGTTCGTATATTTTCCTCGAGGGTAACCCGATGATATGTGACTGCAATGCCGCGAAAGGGTTCAAAAACTGGCTACTTAGCCGAAAGACGCAAGTACCTGACCACGAGAATATCTTTTGCGATGGTAACACCAATCTACAGCAGCTGGTAACGATACAGGAGAGTAAATTATGCCAATCTCAACATGACTGGACTGATTACATATACTATCTGATCGCCTCGGAAATCATTCTCCTGATAGCACTTGTCTGCAAAGTGTCATACGACTATTGGGTTTTCAAGACGGCAGGTTATTTACCGTGGCCAGCTAACAAGATGCCAAAATTACCGTGTGATTGTTTGTGTGAATAGAGATCAAACTTACAATGGTAGAGGAAATGCAATTACTCTGCAAGAAGCTACTACGGCCATCTTGAAAGAACGTGTGTACTGTAATGAATAATAATGTTCTCCAGTAAACACGATCGAAGCGTAGAATGCTAGAATGCAAGAGTAGCTAGTAGGTGTCTAACGTAAGAATTCTCGTGTGGTAGACAACGTTGAGTTGAACTATGTTTTGCTGAAAGTTTTTCACTTGCTCACTAAATATTTAATTTGATACTTATGTACTGCATGTTTAACTAACGTTGCTTTATTTAATTTATTCAGTGATATTAAAGTGGCTAAATACGCTTTCAAAAGACAAAAAAGGTTCCACAAGCAAAAACGATGTGATGTTTTGGTTGGCGGTGTCCTTTGTGAAAACACTCCGCTAGTATAACAATTATGAAATGGGACATATGGGAAGAGCCTTCTCTAGATATATTGGTGTATAGCAGATTTACAATGAATTGAACGAGAACAATGAACGAGTCCATTTCAATGTGTAATTTCAAAATGAATTTATGAGCACTACAATTCTGCCCGGCTTTAAGTAGATTTTTTTAAACTTAAACACAAACTTCATATATTTCATACTTACGAATTTATTTACAATTGATACTTTACCGTTCGAACAATTCGATTAGGCTAAGTATTGAGGCTAAATTTGTTATCAATATTTAAATTTCGTTTGCTCTGCGTTTGGCACCTTGATACGAATCTAGCAGCCTGCTGTACTGGTTTTATTAGACTAAGACTTTTCAATATGCGGAATAAAAGAAGAATGTACTGAACAAACGAAGACAATTGTATTGATTTTTGTTTTATTGACAAACATGTGTGCTTTGCTGAACAACAACTTTTTTGAAAAATCGAGAACAGATACACGTTGACGTTGACCCCGCTGAAAGAGCAGTCGGTACCGCTCTTCGCTGTCAGCGCAGCTGGCCTGGGTTCGAATCCCGGGATCGGTTGTCACTCAACCGGCCATGGTTTCGATTCCCGATACCGGCGTGACAGGGGGGTTGGCGCGGGGCAAACAATCCCGCCCGTAAAAAATTAAATGTTTCCTTTCAGAAACTCAAATGGTAGAAACATTGAAGTATTGTAAACTAACCAACTAATGCTAAACAAATAACGGTAATATAGAAAATGGTAAATGGTAAAATTGGTGGAATAAACTGGGTAAGGATTACGCTCGCTTTTACTGTGATGCCACACGGTGCATAACTGTAACACGTAACTTAGTGTCAAATCTGTTATGCGCCCTGTATAACGTCGTGTTATACGGTCTGCTGAGCCACAACGCTTTTAACACCTGGTCGCTGTACTTTCAAAATTTTTATAAGAGGCTGTTATATCTGCTGTTATGCACCGTGTGGCATCACAGTTAGAAACGAACCGAAGACGTCAAACCTTTTCCACTTGCGCTATTGCGTGTTTTATGGTTTATTTTGGAAACGTTCTACGACGGTATGCAAGATCGGATCTTGGACAGATAAGATCAATCGGGTCGATTTGCAGCACTACAGCCTCGTTTACTACTGGTGAATGTTTGTGAAAATAGTCATGTTGAGAAATACAATAAACCCTATGGTTATCCTGCGGCACAGCACATCAATGCTATAGTAAATATCAGTGCATTTGTAAGCTATTTCAATCTTATGTAGAATCTGTAAGCAATCTGGTTTTATTTGCAGTTCTAGTACGATGCAGCATGGCTTTAGGTCGGTCGCATCTGAAAACAATGGGAAACTAAAGGCTGGTCTGTCCAAGCGTACCTGGTTGCAGCACATTTGGAAACGATCCATGTTTATACAAACACAAGACACACCGAACCCTGATAGTTTGAAATTTCTTCCTGGTGTTACGGTTCTTGAGATAGGCCAAACAATGGATTTTCCAAACGTTACATCGGCTCAAGGTAGTCCCCTGGCCAAACTTCTCTTTCGAATTGAAGGTGTGCGTTCGGTGTTCTTTGGCAGCGACTTTGTTACAATATCAAAGCAAGAGGATGCCGAATGGCGCGTTATTAAGCCCGAAGCATTCGCTGTGATAATGGACTTTTTTGCTAGTGGTTTACCGGTGGTGAAGGATGCACAGCCCAACACCAGTACACAGATCAATGACGACGATGACGAAACCGTACAAATGATAAAGGAACTGCTCGATACACGAATTCGGCCCACGGTGCAAGAAGATGGTGGCGATATTATCTTTATGGCCTTCGAAGACGGTGTGGTGAAGCTTAAAATGCAAGGATCCTGCTCTTCATGTCCAAGCTCGATTGTGACCCTGAAAAATGGTGTGCAGAATATGCTGCAGTTTTACATCCCCGAGGTGGTATCCGTCGAGCAAGTGACTGACGATGTAGATGAAATAACGGAGAAAGAATTCACGCGACTCGAGAAACAGATTCGCCAAAAAGATGACAAGACACGTGAAAAGGTTTAAAAGATGTACTTAAGATTGTGATTTATTGTTTCTT